>NC_036855.1:60560883-60563888 GCF_002910315.2 Salvelinus sp. IW2-2015
AGGATGATGATGATTATGATGATGGTGATGGACATGATGACAGTAACACCTACCATAATACAACCCATAGACAGCACAAGATCCAGCGAAGGCACCCAGGAACTGTGCTGCCACGTAGACAGGGAACTTCTTTATAGGCAGCTTGCCCAGGACCACCATGGCCAGAGAGACTGCTGGGTTCACATGAGCCCCTGGAACAAAGGTCAAAACTGGAATTGAAAACAAGGTTCAAGCTTATGTAGAAAGTCTGAGACACATTCATTTGTAACCACTATCCTTATCTAGTGGATTCAGTCATAGACACAATTACGGCACAACACTAGGCGGGCCCAAAGCGGAGACTGAGGCTCTGGGTGACCTCAGCGGGGCAACACTGCTGGGGGTTTCAGAGTGCCCCAAACACTAATCCCCAGCCCTGTTCACTAACTGTGGCCACAACAGCCGGCTGAAACATCCGATCGGAATTGGGTCTGACAATCTGCCTGGCGGTGGGCACCATTGCTATGTTCCTTGTTATATCCCTATGAGTTCTTGTCCCGTTTCTATGTTTTGTCTATATTTGTGTTTATGTTGTGGTGGTTCTCAATCTAGACGACAGCTGTCTATCGTTGTCATACTGATTGGGAACCATTCAATACTTTGGATAGCGCCTTTTCCTCCTTTTCTGTTGGGAGAGTTGACTTTGTTGTTTAAATGTGGCATTGCCCCTGTGAGCTTTCTACGGATTGTTTTTCGTTTGTTTGGTTTTGTTGAGCCGTCATTTTTCTATCATAAAAGGATAATGTTGCACAGCCTCAGACACGCTGCTCGGCTTTGGGTCCACTTCCCTTCTGATGCCGTGACAAAGAGGTGATAGATGTGCAGAAGACGAATGTATGCAAGTAGAGATTACTGGCGTGTAAAGGAGCAAACAAACAAATAAATATGGCGGACCATGATGTCTGATAGTGGGGTGGGCTATTTACCAGAGAGGGGCTGTAGTACACGTGCAATAAATTGTAAGCTGCTCTGAGCCAGCTGATTGCTAAAGATTTAGTGAAAGGGAAGATATGCGGAGTCTTCCAGCTTCAATGTTTTTGGCAGTGTCGTCCCAGTCATTGGCAGCAGAGATTGGGAAGGAATAAGGCGGCCAAAGGAAAGGAATTGGCTTTGGGGTGACCAGTGAATATATACCTGCTGGCTGCGTGTGCTATGCAGTGGGTGCCTATCGTGGACCTGAGTAGAGCTGAGATAAGGCGGGAGGCTTTGGAGCCTAGCAAAGCTTCTAGATGACCTGAAAGCCAGTGGGTTTTGGCGACGCAATATGAAAGCGAGGGCCAGCCAACGACGTAGCATACAGGTATGGAGGAATAATGGAACCTGAGAAGAATGCGACAACTGAATAGAACAACACTCACGTCTCCAAGCCCTCTTTGCTCTTCATTACAGGACTAGCTGATCACTCTGAAAACAGAGGATCTAAGATCCTGGTTCAGTGGTAATTAGATGGAGACCTGATATACCCCTAGTCTTGCATGGTAGAGCAGTACTAACAGTATCCCGTGTGCTATTCGTGTAGAGAGTGAATGTCAGTCAGGCAAGTGACAGTATATGAATTCTCTTTACTTGCATGATTGGGCCATTCAAACCCTGGGGGCCCAGTGTCCGTGGAGAGGAAGCCTTTCAACTACTGTTAGGATGACATCGTCATGAATTGGGTATGATCAACAGGTATGACCACTAATTGAGCTTTACGGGGTCTCTAAGTGTGGAAGGCGGGCCGGTGGCACTCATGCTTATTCCAGCCTTCCCCCAGTCCTAGCCTCTTTCCATTATACACAACAAACTTATCTGTTTCCCCCCGGCTCCTTTTGCGACTGCATTTATGTCGGCGATGACTGATTTACAGGCAGAGTAAACCAAGCAACCTCTTTCGTGTTAGCGGACGGTGTGTTCATAGCCGGTCCCATTCCAACGACATTGCGGTTCTCGCGCGGAGTCCTTTTAAGCCAGATATTCAGGCCAGCATTGTCAGACAAATCGATCGATGTTTCAGCCGGCTGTTGTGGCCACAGTTAAGTGAGAAAACAGGGCTGGGGGATCTAGTGTTGTTTGGTGGCCAGCTCTTGGAAACCCCCAGCAGTGTTTTCCGCCCTCGCTGAGGGGTCGAGCCCAGAGCGCGTCAGTCTCCGCTTATGGCTCCGCCTAGGTGTTCATGAGTGCCGTAATTGTTGTACTATTGACTGAATCCACTAGATAAGTTGATCAGTGGTTACAAATAGAATGTGTTCTCAAGACTTTCTACATAAGGTTCTTGGCAGACCTTGTTTTCATTCCAAGTTTTGTGACCTTTTTGTTCCCACGCGGGTCCAAGTGATCGTCAGATTTCGTCCCCCTGCGTTTCAGAGTCTGTTATGTGATTAGTTGAGCGTGCAAAGTTGCCAGTATTAACATTGTTTACCTCAACCTATTTGAGTTCACTCCACCAACGACCCCCCTTCATCAGAGTGATCAGTGTTAATTCACAAAGTAGAACTTTTTGTATATGGTTGTAGTTGTATTAGTTATTTTAGTAATAATGTTGTTGATATCTATTTTTCTTGATTTTTGTTTTCAATATGTGGATGGGGTGAGTGATGTATTGTAAAATATTCTATATTTCTGTAAGATTCATTGAACTTGTGAATATGGAATTGGTATGCACTTGTTGTACCTATTTACCAAGTATCATTTATCGCTGGCTATACAAATAGCAACAACTGGGGTTGTGGGCCTGTGTACATTTCTGTGTTAAAGAGCCATTTGTGATATCGCCCTAAATGTACTCATATAAATAATACAAGCTTCACTTTTTATTATGGAATGTGCAAAAGTGTAAAGGAGCTTTCACCTTTTTAGACTATTACTTGGTAGTGTCTCATAGTTTTAATTACAACCGATAATGTCAACTTTATATAATACACGAGTGGACTTGGACTTGACTTTATGTTCATGGCACTTACAATATAGTGGTTTCTCAATCTGCT
>NC_036855.1:60565467-60589765 GCF_002910315.2 Salvelinus sp. IW2-2015
CCAAATCACACCCTGACCAAACCAAATAGAGATATAAAAAGGCTCTCTAAGGTCAGGGCGTGACAACTCCAGTGTTTAATTGCTCAATTGTAATTATTTTGGCACGATGGCTTATTTACTGCCTGCCTTACCTCCCTWATCTTCCTTCATTTGCACACACTGTATATAGACTTTTGTATTGTGTTATCGACTGTACGTTTGTTTATTCCATGTGTAACTCTGTGTTGTTGTTTGTGTCGCACTACTTTGCTTTATCTTGGCCAGGTCGCAGTTGTAAATGAGAACTTGTTCTCAACTGGCCTACCTGGTTAAATAAAGGTTAAATWWAAAAAATATATATATATATTTGTTGCTCAAGGAAGCTCCTCCAAACATGGCATAAATGTTGGCTTCCCAACACTCTGGTCTGATCTGCTGTAGCTGTAAACCAGGCATTGAGGATGAGGGGTGGTCCTCGGTTGAGTTTTAGAGATACAGCACAAAGGCTAAGCTCACACTCTGCCAACATTGGATTTTCTCAGATGAAAGCACATTGAGTATGGCTCATATAACACTCATATTAGCTCATATGCTACAGTGTTCATATTATCCTGGGGGTGGGCATTAAAAGCTCTAATCACGTCGTTGCTCTTTTATGTCCCAATTGTGATGGAAATTACCACGGAAATTTCAAATTACAACTCATCATCCCCCATTACGTAAAGCCTCGCTGAGACAKAATGAAACCCTTGATTGATGATTAAAAACCGCTCTCCACCTTGCTCAGCAAGCTCACCTAAGGCAGCGTGACATTTAAAAAGTGATTCCCCCTAATGTTATCCCTCTGTGTCATTKTTGCTGCCGAAGCGAGAGGGAGAGGGCTCTCCTCGCTTTAATCTCTATGGAATGTACCCAATAAAGTCCTCCTGGACATGAGGACACACAACTCCAGCCTTGTAAATCTAGCCGGCACACTTCATCCTCTGACACCAAGAAGCAGCCAGGTATTAGGAATGGGTAATCGAGCTATTACATATTTCTTCCATTTCCTCTGTGCCTCTCCCCCAGTTAGGGTAATACTAAATGGTACCCACGTTGAGTCCAGACTGCTATGGAATACTAACATGATGTTCTCTGTATCATTTTKCYATGTTGCTGAGTCTCTAGTGATGACCTAGGTCTCCACAGTCCATTTCTGTTACTGTATGTGGACTTTTCCCCAGGACACAAGTTAGGGTGAAGCACACAGGAGAGTGTTAGTGATCCATGACTGTACTCTTTACTTTCTCTCCTGTGATCTACAGTTGAAGTCGGAAGTTTACATACACTTAGGTTGGAGTCATTAAAACTCGTTTTTCAACCACTCCACAAATTTCTTGTTAACAAACTATAGTTTTGGCAAGTCGGTTAGGATATCTACTTTGTGAATGACACCAGTAATTCTTCCAACAATTGTTTACAGACAGATTATTTCACTTATAATTCACTGTATCACAATTCCAGTGGGTCAGAAGTTTACACTGTGGCGTTCTGCATTATCATCGAAACAGCCTTCCTGTGATATGCAACTTTTCAGGGAAGTTAGGAACAAATATACAAACAGTCTAGTACTAAGGCAAAGTAAGGCTAGCTTTCAATCAAGCAGAAATTTGCATCCTGTAGCACAAACTCAAAAAAGTTCTGAGGACACTTGTGATAAAGTCCATGGAGAATAAGAGCACCTCCTCCCAGCTGCCCACTGCACTGAGGCTAGGAAACATGTTACCACCGATAAATCCACAATATTGAAAATTTCAATAAGCATTTTCTACGGCTGGCCATGCTTTCCACCGGGCTAACCCTACCTCCAGATCAACAGCCCTGCGCTCCCCCCAGCAACTTGCCCAAACCTCCCCCACTTCTCCTTCACCCAAATCAATATAGCTATGTTCTGAAAGAGCTCCAAAATCTGGACCCCTACAAATCAGCCGGGCTAGAACAATCTGGAGCCTCTCTTTCTAAAATGATCTGCGAAATTGTTGCAACCCTATTACTAGCCTGTTCAACCTCTCTTTCGTATCGTATGAGATTCCAGAGATTGAAAGCTGCCGCGGTACCCATCCCCTTCAAAAGGGGGAGACACTCTAGGACCAAAGACTACACGACATAATCTACCTACCCTGTCCTTTCTAAGTCTTTGAAAGCCCATTAACAAACAATTACAGACCATGTTTCAATCTCACCGTACATCTCTTGCTATGCAATCTGGTTTCCGAGCTGATCATGGGTGCACCGCAGCCACGCTCAAGGTCCTAAACGATATCATAAACCGCCATCAATAAGAGACATTACTGTGCAGCTCGTATTCATCGACCTGGCCAAGGCTTCTACTCACGTCAACTCACAACATCTTATTGCAGACTCAACAGCCTTGGTTTCTCAAATGATTGCCTCGCCTGGTTCACACAACTACTTCTCGCTAGAGTTCAGTATGTCAAATCGGAGGGTCTGTTGTCCAGACCTCTTGGCAGGCTCTATGGGTGCCACACAGGTTCAATTCTTCGGCCGACTCTCTTCTCTGTATACATTAATGATGTCCCTTTGCGCTGTGCTATCGATTTCTGATCACCTCTATGCAGACGACACCATTTCTGTATACCTTCTGGCCCTTCTTTAGACACTGTGTTAACTAACCTCCAGATGAGCTTCAATGCCATACTAACTCTCCTTCCGAGGCCTCCATCTGCTCTAAACATGCAGTAAAACTAAATGCATGTCTTCAACCGATCGCTGCCCGCACCTGCCGCCGATCCAGCATCACTACTCTGGACGGTTCTGACTTAGAATATGTGGACAACTACAAATACCTAAGTGTCTGTTAGACTGTAAACTCTCCTTCAGACTCACATAAACATTTCCAATCCAAAATTAAATCTAGAATTTGCTTCCTATTTCGCAACAACACATCCTTCACTCATGCTGCCAACCATACCCTCGTAAAACTGACCATACCTATCCTATCACATCTCAACTTCGGCAATGTCATTTACAAAATAGCCTCACACACTTCTACTCAACAAATTGGATGCAATCTATACAGTGCTCGTTTTGCACCAAAGCCCATAATATCTACCACCAACTGCGACTGCGTAATGCTCCTGTGGCTGGCCCTCACTTCATACTCATCGCCAAACCCACTGGCTCCAGTCAATTACAAGTCTCTGCTAGTAAAGCCCCACCTTATCTCACTCACTGGTCACCATAAGAGCACACCACCCGTAAGCACGTGCTCCAGCAGGTATATCTCACTGGTCACCCCAAAGCCAATCTTCCTTTGGCCGCCTCTCCTCCAGTTTCTGCTGCCAATGACTGGAACGAACTGCAAAAAATCTCTTGAAGCTGGAGACTCTTACTTCCTCACTAGCTTAAAGCACCACTGTCAGAGCAGCTCACAGATCACTGCACCTGTACATAGCTCATCTGTAAATAGCCAATCCAGTCTACCTCATCCCATACTGTATTTATTTATTTATCTTGCTCCTTTGCACCACAGTATCTCTACTTGCACATTCATCTTCTGCACATCCTACCATTCCATTTAAATTGCTTTTATTGTAATTACTTCGCCACCATGGCTATTTATTGCGCATTACTCTCTTATCCTACTCATTTGCACATGCTGTATATAGATTTTCTATGTATTCTTGATTGTAGTTTGTTTATTCCATGTGTAACTCTGTGTTGTTGTATGTCGCAGCACTGCTGCTTGCTTATCTTGGCCAGGTCGCAGTTGCAAATGAGAACTTTTCTCACTTCTGGTTAATAAAGGTGAAATATGTTATTATTTATATATATAATAAACATACACTAAATGTTGACTGTGCCTTTTAAACAGCTTGGAAAATTCCAGAAAATGATGTCATGCCTTTAGAAGCTTCTGATAGGCTAATTGACTAATCATTTGAGTCAATAGGAATGTGTACATGTGGATGTATTTCAAGGGCCTACCTTTCAAAACGGCGTGCATCTTGCTTGACATTATGGAAAATAAAAGAAATCAGCCAAGAGTCCTAACAGTCTGTCATCCTTGGAGCAATTTCCAAAGTGCCTGAAGGTACCACGTCCATTGTCCAAACAAAGTACGCAAGTATACAACACCATGGGACAACGCACCCGTCATACCGCTCAGGAAGGAGATCCGTTCGTCTGTCTTCGAGATATGAACTTACTTTGGTGCCAAATGCAAATCAATCAAGAACAACAGGAAAGGACCTTGTGAAGATGCGTTAGAAAACAGTTACAAAAGTATCTATATCCACAGTAAAACGAGTCCTATATCGACATAACCTGAAAGGCCACTTCAGCAAGGAATAAGCCATTGCTCCAAACCGAGGGCATAACAGAGGACTAAGTTGCATTTGCACAATGGACAAGATCATACTTTTTGGAGAAATGTCCTCTGTCTGATGAACAAAATATAAAACTGTTTGGCCAATAAGACAATCTTTTATGTTGAGGAAGAGAAAAGGGGGGCTTGGCAAGCTGTGAGAAGACACAATCCCAACCGTGAAGCACGGGGTGGCAGCATCATGTTTGTGGGTGCTTGGCTGGGTCAGGAGGGACTGGTGCACTTCACGAATATTATGGCATTTCATGAGGCAGGAAAATTATGTGAATATATTGATGCAACATCTCAAGACATCAGTCAGGAAGTTAAAGCTGTGTCGCTAATGCATCTTCCAATGGAACAATGACCCCAAGCATACTTCCAATGGCTTAAGGACAACAAAGTATCAAGTTATTGAGAGGTAGCCCATATCAAAAACGCTCTCTGACCGTCAATCCTAATATTATTTAATTGTGAGGTAGAACTGAAGACATTGCTGTGTGCGAGCATAATGGATGGCCTAACAAAACGCTGACTGCATGTTTACACCCAGTCTTGCTCAGGAAGTGAAATGGGCAAATATCACCCAACCTATTGTGGAGAAAGCTTGTGAGACTAACCTGAATTGCCAGTTGATTTAAGGCACGACAATACTAAGACTTGTCCATCATTGACCCACTGGAGTAAAAGAATATAACAAATATACATTCTCCAAATAACTATTATGCTGACGTATTAATCTCTGCTTGAACATCTGCATAGGTACGAAAGAAATAAAACTGAAATAGAAATCTCTACTATTATCTGACATTCGAATTCTAAAAGTAAATGGTGATCTAAGCTGAACTAAGAAGTCATTTTTTACTAGGATTAAATGTCAGGAATTGTGAAAAACTTTGTTTAAAAGTATTTGCTAAGGTGTATGTAAACTTCCGACTTCAACTGTAACCAGACAACAGGGATGGAATCATCTCCTCATTTTTCAAACATAGAACAGGTGAACCTGTGAGAGAATATCCCATGGAGCGAGAATAACACACAGTTACCAGACATGTGGGAAGTACATTGTTGTCTTTAATAAGAGTTTAGCGTATCTGAGAGCAAAGAGAGCCAGACATACATGTCCAAAGTCAATGGCAAAGTAAGCCGTTTCCATCAAAGACAACAAACCATTGGTGACCTTTGAGTCCTGCTCACATATTACAAACAACCCTTTTTAATATGAAGATCTTTAATTGGTCAATTCCACAAAATTTGACTCTGCTTTTAACCCTCTGAGACAACATGAAGCAGGTTTTTGGAGAGGTGCAGGGGGCTGCCACACTGGGCACCCAGGGAGCTGTTGTTGTGGGGGGTTAAGTGCCTTRCTCAAGGGCAACGGTACACTCTTTAAAAAAAAWTTGCTATCTAGAACCTTAAAGGGTTCTTCGGTTGTCCCCATAGGAGAACCCATTGAATAACTTGTTTTGGCCTTTGTACAGAGGGTATAATGACATAAAAGGATATATACAAAAGAGGATATAATGACATAAAAAAGGCCTGACCTATAAAGTGAGGTGCTGACCAACTGAAAAGTCTCAACACTAAACACACTTGTTGTGTTGCAACTTCAATCATACTGCAAAATCAACTTTTTGGGGTGTTAGAAAACTGTATGCTGGCTATGTGCAGAGTGGACTGTAGAAATGGATGTTGTGAATCAAAAGTTATGTAAAGGAGGCATGGTATTCACCTGAAACTCCCCCAGCCACGTAGACGGCCATCATCACCCCCAGAGTGAAGCCGATGTGGATGGTCAGGGGTTCTCCCAGAGCTCCCTTACTCAGCACTGTCTGGGCCACCGAGCCACATCCAAAGAGCTGGGACAGAGACAGAGACAAAAAACAAAAGCAAAAACATGTTGGCAGGAGGAAGAAAGAGTCGTTTTTTTTTTTACATTTCTAATTTTGCACAAAAGACTAGTCCTCTTGTTCTACAGCCTTCATTTCTAATTAGATGGCCTTTTAGATCAGTGCGTTCCCCCTGAACCCTGTAAGAAGAATGCCATAGAAGATGTCCCATTTGAAGCATGGGAAATTATCATTAATCCTTTCATTTTTTTTTATTAGAAGGACAAGTAAATCAAAACAAAAGTGTTGAAATAATGATTTTGTCCAAAAATAGCTGCTTCTGTTGTGAGGAGTGGATTAGTCCATTTATGTTGTGCCGTTGATCAGGATGACCACTGACTCACTGAGCCCACTGAGACTGAGCCTCAGTAAGCCCAGCCACTGAGCTGTGCCACTCAGACAGACAGGACAGGACGGGGAGGTGAACCTAGAGGGGACAGGTGGAAGGCAAAAGACAGGTCAGCTTATTAAGGACCCCTGTAGATTTCACCTCAGTAAACAGTGTTTCCCTCCAAGCTTGGTGATGATGGGGAAATGTGTGAATTTTTACCGCAGTAATAATGCAGAGAGAAAGAGTGTGTATGTCTGTTAACGGGAAAAATGAACAGTGAATTGGACCAGGTGGTCTATCTTATGCTAAGATTTAGCATATCTTATGCTAATTGATGCTATCATATGATGATTTTCAGCCTTGTTCATCAAATAATTAAACTTTGCGGAAATATAATGGTGTGCAGTATGCTACATAAATTGGGTCTATTTATTCACAGATTAGATACATTCTAAAGAAACATGAATGTCAAATCCCTGTGATGATCATACATCATATGGAATGGTGCATGGTGCATGGTGCATGGTGCATGGTGCATGGTGCATGGTGCATGGTGCATGGTGAATGGTGCATGCCAGTAAAGGTTTATTGTATTTGATCATGTTTTTCTTTGTGGCTGAAAACACCAAGCATCCCATTAATTCTCCCCCTCATATCCCCCACCTGTCAAACTTGCCATTACAACATTCTCTAGATGTCTCAATTGTCTCCCAAGGACTTTCTCATACCAGAATTATGGATGAGCACATCAAAGAGAAGCCACATTATCAGGATATATTAGTCAGCACCTAAACATGTCAAAACATGATATCCCTGTTGACAGATCAAGTCCCCTGAGAACAATTTTGACACCTTATTACCATATTGTTGCAGCTTTAAAGCAGGCTATTAAATGACAGTCAGGTGATGAGGGATAGTGTCCATGTACTTACTATTAATACGAATATCCCCAGAAATTCTGCCAGGAACTCTTTGATGATGTCCTTCCTTAGGGCACATTGCTCCTTCATTTTTCTTTTGCCCTCGAGTTCCATATTTCCCGCGGACATCTGATGTCTCAGTCTTGTCAGGACAGACAGACAGTTGATAAGTAGTGTGAGCTTGAGCATGGGCGTCTCTCCGGTAGTTTAGGACGTAACCCCTCCTCCCCTTTAGTAGCCTACTACACGTGTATTTTGTACACTCGACAGACRTGACCTGTTAATCTTTTTTCTTCCTTGAAACTGTCCCCCATAACCACCGCTACCGCCAGGGGTGCACTCGTTGGATCTAAGTGCGTTATTGGTCAATAAGTGTTTGATTGGTCAATATTGACTCCAATGGTCAGCAGTTGACTGAGTGTGGACAGTGCGCATTTATACGCGCGAATTGTAGACAGTGTGTGCTTTTACTCATAACTTGTCTATTTTCGATCAACAAAGTAATTCTTTCAAGTTGTAATTATATGGTTGATAACACTGGGCACAAACTGGTTGAATCAACGTTTTAACGTAATTGTGGTGTGGAATCTATGTGGAAAATACATTGGATTAAAAAAAATAAGTAAATAACCTAAACTGTTGTTTTGAGGGTGGAATTTCAACCACAGGATTTTGCAATCATTGTAACGGATTTTCAACATAGACAAACATTGTATTATATATGTTGAATTTGTACATTTGAAACAAAGTCAGATCTTCAAAGTTATAACCACTATTATAAACAAACTATAGGCTGAGCAGCACTTCCTACTGGAGAGTTGATCTATCTACAGCTATTCATTTCGTCTCCAATACTGGGTTTTAACCAAGCCCATTTTAGCGTTGATATTTGTCACTGACTACTAACAATGTGCTATTGTGAGAATGATTATTGAGCGATCTCTTAATAACTCAATTCACTGTTGCTATCGAAATCATTCCAAAGAGTAGGTTTCACAGAGTTAAACAGCTATTATTTCAATTCAACTCAGGGTTAAACTTAAAATAGACAATACACAATACATATAGGCCTATGGTTTCAAACTTTGGTTGATTTCAAATGTAATCTTCAAGTTAATATCAACATTTGAAGGAGATGTATCTTCTGCTTGGATAGTTCCATCTGTGCCACTGACTTACTCTGGCTTTAATTTCAGTTTGTCTACAAATGAAGATATGTTGGATTCAYRTCTCCATCTCAACCAAAWRTYWAAGWWWARGAMTAWRWCWAAWYMWAMTYWAWTYMAASTKYAWWTRMASTTKRAWTWRAKTWKRWTTWGWYWTAKTCYTWWWCTTWRAYWTTTGGTTGAGATGGAGAYRTGAATCCAACATATCTTCATTTGTAGACAAACTGAAATTAAAGCCAGAGTAAGTCAGTGGCACAGATGGAACTATCCAAGCAGAAGATACATCTCCTTCAAATGTTGATATCTGGTTGCGTTGACAACCAAACACAATTCAATATCACTTTTGAAATACAATGAATAAACAGTCTATTAACTTGTCCACAAGTTAAAAAATGATATATTGGATTCATATCTCCAACTAAACCAAAAATAAAAGTTAAAGAAGGTGTTAAAGCCAGTGGCTCAGATGGAGCTATGCAAGCAGTAGATACATCTCCATTACATGTTGGTTTTTGGTTGCATTGTCAACACAATTCAATATGACTTTTGTAGTACAGTAAATAGACTAACGTTAAGGCTGTCTTACATACAAATGTAACATTCAACCTTAAAATGAGTAACACATCCATGGCCACATTTTGAGGTAACTATAACTATAAATGTCTTCTTATGTAATCATATAATGCTGCATAGGTGATCACAGGTCTGTGAAGATCTTCACAATTGCTGTAATACTCTGCACAATTTCTCGAACGTCATTGATCACTTGCACTATGTACTTTAATGTAATCTCAACTGCAATCCATCAAGGGAATTTGGTTCTGCTATTAGATGAAGCACAGTGATAACGCATTAATCTCTTGTACAAATCAAAAATCAGACATTGTTTTTGCATTGGAATTTGGTGTTGATTTTAGATGGTTGAAAGCCTAATGATAACACATTGGAAATTCAACAATCTTTTTGCGGTCTTTTTGAGTGGGTGAATTGTAATCTCATGAATCAATGTCTAAACCAAATATTTCGCAATTATCCACGTTGAAATGACATGGTGTGCCCAGTGGGATGTTGAGCATAAAACTATGTGGATTTTGAGGGAATGCCATGGAATAGCAGTAGCCTAGCCTGTATGATAATGTCACTCACTTGGCTATACAGATGTGTTGTTAACTATTCATGTCTTATCATATTGACCCATTTTAATTTCATGAATCCATTTGATGTTAATGAGAATATTGTGTAGAGCCAACCACTGTCCTCTTCTGAGAGTGTTGGGTTAGGGTTAGGCACTTAACTCTAGGCACTTATCAACAAACTCTCACCGTCTCATGTCAGAATTAGACATTCATCCATGTTTCTCAAACATCACATTTCGAAGTTGTTCCAAATGTCTAAGTTCGAAGTGTTTAAGGTTAAGTTTAGGCATTAACTCAGAATGTTTGTTAGGGTTAAGTTTGGGCATCAACCCCGAATTCTTAAGGTTAGGCACTAACTCCAAATGGTTAAAGTAACTGTAAAGGTTTGGGGTAGGCTTAAAAAATATATATCAAAACAACTCTCTATAGCTGGATTCGAACATGCAACCTTTGAAACCAGTCACAGATGCTTACGAAACCTGATTGAAGGTAACATCGCTCACTGTTGCCCCTGGTGGCTGTTTTCCACGTCATCTCCCAACATCCTCAGATGGATGGATGTTGAATGCTGACTTGAATCACGGGTGACCTGTCTGCACTTATATCAGGGGTGGCTGCCTGCACGTATACCTGATACCTTCCTTCAAACACCTGTAGAGCAATGCTATTCAGATAATTCAATAGCCATTTATTTCATAGGGAATATAAATCCACTCGAGGCTTTTGACCTTTAAAACATTGGTATCATATAGGCTACCTTCTGATCAATCACGTTGCCACCAAATGAAATGATAACTAGGATCAGAGGGTGGCATGTTACTGTATTAGACCCAGTTCGAGTTGATGTTTTGTCCAACAGAGGGAGCTCAATGAACAGATAATGAGTGGAGTGGTAGCAGGGAAGTGACACTGTCTACATGTATGTCTTATCTTCTGCTCCCTGTAGTCTTTTAAAAGGAGAGGCGACAGGTAGAGGATGGGATGTTTTGGTTGCATTAATCAATGTCACTTTTTCGTCTTTGTCGTCTTTGATGTGAAACAGACACTTTAGGAGTGTCGCCCATGCTGTGAAAAAAGGGAGCTGTGGTGATGGAGAAAAAGCACCACTGCGGGGTATTTCCAAATTATACAACTCCGTCCACTTTTTTATTCTGTCAGCCGCTGGATTGTCAATATATTCAAGGCATGTGGAAAGCCATGTCACAGTAAGAATGTATCTTCTCCACTAGATAGATGTCCAACAACAGTAACCTATAGACTATTGTATAGATGTTCATCAATAAGTAGCCATTAGGTTGGAATAAATGAATAAAAAGTGGGATTATCCAATATGTTATTGCTAAAAAAAAGCTATCAAGAACATTGTATTTTAAGAGAATGAAATTCTACATTTAGGCCTTGTGGATTTCCTAGTAGGCTTCCTTATTAAATAATTTCATGTAGCAGGTAGATGTATTATCAAAACATGGAATCACATGAGAGAGTTCAAAT
Organism: Salvelinus sp. IW2-2015; assembly: GCF_002910315.2. Classification (NCBI taxonomy): domain Eukaryota; kingdom Metazoa; phylum Chordata; class Actinopteri; order Salmoniformes; family Salmonidae; genus Salvelinus; species Salvelinus sp. IW2-2015. The sequence goes on from NC_036855.1 coordinate 60,576,746, forward strand.
AAACTCACCCAACCAACATTATAAAGTATATACCTTATATTTTAGGACGTAGGCCTAAATCTCCGTGATGAGAGATTACTCATGCCGGTATAAGAGCTTTGCTTCCAATCACTCAATTTATTGATACATTTAAAATGTTTAAAAAAGTTTGACCCAATAGCAATAATGCGATGTCAATCATTTTTGGTTTTATTAGTTAACTATTTTAGGCCAAAATTGTTATAGGCCTTTCTTGAGATGTGAGCAATTGCCTAGTAGGCCTACCATCACTCCCGAGGTGTAAATATCCGTGTAATTCCTTTTATTTTTGAGACATTGCTTGAGCCGACTTAAATCGTTCAAATGTGTATTGGGAAGTTTGAAGTGAATGCTAACAGGGGATTATCACCACAGGAGAGATGCCTCTCATCAACAGACTAGGAAATAATAGTGATAGCTTTAAATCCACACTAAATAACATCTTAAGACCTTGTGGGGATGGTGTAACAGGCGAGTTGATGAAATATGTGGCAAACGGACCTTATTCATAGACATCACACTTAAATATGACAAGTGTAGCTAAAGAATAAATACATTATGTCATTCGGGTTTGTTCTAAGTAGTCCAGCATCAGGATTAATTCGTATGCTTCTTATYACCTTTAATGGCAATAAGGTCACTGATATTTCATTAATAGATTGAAGTGTTAGCTACACAATAATTATCCGGGTACTTAAAAATACTCTACATTTGCCTATTATAGACCCATATCTGGAGAGAAAAAAGTTCAGAATCTCTCTTTCACACAAGTTTCATATAAAGAAGGTTCGTTTACTTAAAGGCGCACGGTGGAGTCTTTACTGCTCAAGTCTGTGCATGTTGTTTTTATTAAATAGTCGTTTAAGGAATTGCTTTCACACTTGCCATTTACCAAGGTGTTTAATTATCTCGTAAATACCACAAGCACCACTTCTTCAATTATAACATCTTACTCTGATCCCATTTTGTATTAGTGTATTCATTATAATATCTTAAATGTAAGTCAGTGTGTTTAAACTGGGTCTATCTATTCAATACAGATATCATGTCGATTTCAATGCGTTTCCTTTTGACTTATAACGAGAGACATTGTGATAAGTACTTTCCCTCCCCAACATGGATGGCTGGGTTCGTTTATGTAAATTAAGCTAGATTTTAATTCTATCAGGAGGACGGCCCTGTTCTCTACCCAATAAAAATGGACCGCGGCTGACACCTGGTTATAAACACAGGAAGGATTCCAAAGTCCTAATCAGAAATCAGTAGAAAAAAACGAAGACGCATCTGCAACAGACACACGGAGGCAGGCGCGATGACTTCCAGTAAAATCGAACTCCCTGGTGAAGTGAAGACCGACGYCGATGCCGCTGCGCTCATGGCATCTCTCCAGCTGATGCCCTCGCCGGTGCCCAACGCGGAGATCAAGTACACCAAGGTCTGTGAAACAACTTAAACTTTTACTCCRAGTCACATATTATGTTCAATGTATCATATCTCTTCTCGTATGCAGAATATTTCCCCCCAAAAGGTATTTGTCTGTAGAGGATAGATAGCGCACCATTTTCAAAGTGTGGAACTGCCCAATTCAGGCAATGTCTTTCCCCACAGTACAGGTGATTGAGTCAGGTTTAAAATGTTCATTCAAGTTCTGGATTTACCGTTGTAAAATTTGTTTCAGATCTTTGCTCACATTCATTGCTCAACTCAACTCATAGCATAGTATATAGCTCATCAACATGTGGCGTACAGTATGTGTGAAACTTTTCTAAAAGTTATCACATACGGCCACATCGAGTGTCATCTCCAAGACATGGTTGAATGATTAACAGTGTTGCCAACATAATTATATTGCACAGGTGGTTTTTATTTCACTTTTATATTCACCATGACTCAAGTAGTCTATATGTCATCTGCAGTGGCTACAATGAATAGTATTTATCACAGGTGACAGCAGTCATTTAGTAAAGGTCAGCATTTTTTCAGATAGAATGTTGTCGTTACGCAATTCTGTCCAGATAGAATTAACGTCCCTTAACGTCCCTTAACCTACCGTTATGTGATTAATAATAATCGCATGTTATTAACTATTTATTGATTAGAAACATGATTCCCAGGTATCTTATATCACTTGAATAACATTTGAAAAATTACCGTGTTGCTGTGATGAGTGTCGATTCATTCACACCTGTAATTTCAAAAGACGGTTGAATTGAAAATATTCACTTTGGAAGATATTTTTGTTGTTGCAAAAATCCATGGTTTGGTCTGATATACATTTTATAGCCATATTATAATATTTTATGTTAAGTGTGCTTTTTTCGTTTCAAAATATGTATTTAAACAAATTTTATTCAACTTCCTCATAAAATGAGGAAGATTTTGGTTTCTTTGCCTGCTGTAATAAGCAATTTAACTCGTTTCAGAACGCCTTAGGCATGTTGTAAATTCTATTAATTTCACTGTGATTCCGAATAAGTTATTAGATTCACGGAATGAATTGCAAAGTCTTGGTGCTCTAGTCCATTGTTGTCCTTAGAAGTCCGCATGACTCTTCAAGAACACTCAATGACATGTGAAGACCTATTTCAATCACAAGTCTAATATTTCCTACATATTTTATTTTCATGTGTACACTATAGCTTATAAATTGTATTTGAATGGTATTTCAATGTATTTTTTGTGCGGTTACACTTGTGGTTGGTTATTATGGGCTCTGTGGGCGTTTAATTAGGCCTACACAGCAATAGCAGGAATCAGACTCCAAGGGCGTCCTCTGAAAGTGTCATATTTTTTGTCATTATTTTTAACACATTTTAYGCTTGCATTTTGAGGATTACATTAATGAGAATAATATAGGCCCTGTGATGTCAGTATAGGCTATTTCTAAACTCCCCTTTATTTAATGCTGGTATACACTTAATCAAATCACTAGGACCTAACTGTAGAGTCACCATCCGAACATGTATAATATGTGGATGTTTGTCTGTTTGCTGTAGCATGGTCGCTTCTGCAGTTTGAAATTCAATGCTTTTATTGCCATGAGTGTGAGTAAAGGGCACTTCTTATTGAGGAGAGCTCCATAACAGCGCAATATGTAAGTACAGAGTTATAATCAGTGTTAGCCTCACACCTCGTTGTTGTAAGTTCAAAGGGCACTTCGCTGAGGCAACAAGCAACTTACAGTGGTCTACTCGCCATAAGAGGAGAGCTGGTTTAGCATGCCTGCCTTATGTGCACAATCATGCTATCAGCTCTCCGTCCCTCTCTCCCTCTCTCTACCTCCCTAATGCTTAGTATTATTTAAAAGAATGCACGCAAACGGTGGAATGTATAGGAGAACCTTTAGGGAGCGCAGGCCTTGGTGAATTAACCCCCAGGAATTTGAATCATCCAGTCCCTGTTGGTTTGGTGGACATGGGGGGYAGGAGATCACTGATTTATGGCCACCCCTGACGCAGGCGCTCCTCTCCTCACACCCTGTTCATGTTCTATCCACCCCACCGCCTGCCTGCCAGGGGGAGAATGAACACTGCGAGCAGAGTCTATAGCTAGGAGAGAGCTGGCCTTCAGGACTGTGGGCGCATGCTCTCTGTGTAGCCCTACGCATTCTTCCACTCCTTGTAGGCTAGTTGTGTGATGTGCCTCTGCCTTTTGCAGCCAGACGTCCAGTAGAGAGCTGAGAATGAACATGCTTATAACGCAGCTCCTTACACTCCAGGTTAGAATTGTTTCCTTGGTCTCACATGAGTTTGAGTATGTTGATGTTTTTTCTACTTACTCTTAAACATGATCATTGATAAGTGAATATGAATACACTTTGAGATAGTCACCATGACTGGGCATGCATTTTTTTCAGTCAACAGTTTTGTTTTACACACGAAGGTTACCAATAGTGTGTCCCTGAAGATATGCCCATAGTATGTTTAGCACCAACAGTGACTGTAGAGAGGTGTGAGATAGAGAGGTGTCATCGCCATAGACGTTTTGCCCCTTGTCCCTTTCACTGAGCCATGAACTGTTTGCCGTCAAAGAGACATTTGTGTGAACGTGTCAGTTAAGCTATCTCCCTCCCTGCGTGGGATTGTGCAGATCAGTGAAACTTTGCAAGGTCTGCTCAGGTCTCCCTTTGCTTTGTTATAAAAAAAATCTCACTTTTTCACACCCCCGCTCTCCTGTAGCTACAGCCGTAAAAAGAGGGTGCTTGGGTCTCGGTTCCTCCATCCACCCTACCCCCACTTCACCATAGCTTGTGGCCTGAAACCAGCTGGGTAGTAAGACACCAAGCTAGTATAAAAACATAGCATTTGAATGGTCACAGGAGAGTCGGCTTTAGAGCTCTCCGTCTGTGAGGTAGTCCACAGGGCTGATAGCGCCACGAAGGAAGCCATAAATTAACCTACCCTGATGGGCATTTATTGATGATTTTAGCTTTTTGCAGAGCGGGGAGAGAGAGGAGAAGGATCAACTGTGTGGTGTATAGTTAATGAATGGAGACAGAGACAGTGTTCTCAGGGTTTTAGTGAGTGATTTCTCTGGCCCGGGTGGCTTCTCACACCGCTCAATGATTAGGAGTCGTTAAACCAGACACCTAGAAGAATAAATCTTTAGAGATGGAGGGAAGGAGCATTTCTGGCACATTCTCCTTCAAGTTGTTGAGAGAGACACCTGGAAATGCAAAGTTGAGTTCACAAAATGTGTTTGAATTGATACTTAGTGTGTATGACACTGAATAATGTTTGAACGGCCAAGGTTATAGACATTTTTTCTCTCATTGTTTACTATAAAACTGTTATGCAGGGATTCCTCATTGTCAGCAGGACATAAGTAACTGAAGTTAATGGTAATTGGAGTCACCATAGCACGGTTGTAGTTTAGTGTACTAATACAGATGTAGGATCTTGATTTGAGAAAATTATAATTATAATTCATGGACATTTTTGTAGAGATTGATCAATTTTTCTTGAGGGAAAATCAAGTCGAACATTTCAAAGTGGATATTACAAACTTCAGAAGCCTTTCAAAACCTCAAATACACCACAAGTTTTACATTTTCTGCATTGCAGTTCTCCTGCAATAGGGTGCTCAAATTAAGATCCTACACCTGTAAACATACATAGACTGTGGGGAATGAGGACTGTAAATCAGTGAATCCTGGCAGAGGAATTTGGACCGTAATCCAAATAGGGTTTAATTTTCAACTGTGTCAAATGCAGTGAAAACAGGAAGAGCTATTCATATGCTACCTTCACAATGTTCAAACATACCAGACTTTAACTAGACGCAGTTGCCATGCTCATTATATAGCTTCCCAATATAAATAATGGCTTTTATTTTCAAGATTGGCTTAAATTAACTCATTGTGCAATTGCTGACACTTTTGGCCCTAATAGGAACCTATAACCTGTCTATTGAAGCGAGGAAGAGTTTTGTAAACTAATCTGTGAGGAGAGGTCCAGTCAGTCAGTCAGTGTGGATGAATGGAAGAGGCCCCATCAATCCGTCACTGATTGAGATAGTACAGATGAAGGCTGGGGCTCCCCAATGCTAGGTGCTGTCCACTGGGCTGTAAATTATGGGCCTGTCTCACAGTGTGGGTCAGTGCCCTGCCTTGCCAAAGCCTGACCTGCACTTCTGGAGTTTTTCACTTCAAAACCACCATCTTACTGCGATGAACATCAAACAAACCCCAAGGTAGAGGATACTGGGAGCCTGAATGATTTATCACAACTAGCACAGCGAGTGTTCTCTTTTTCTTCTTCTCTCTCTCCGATTCCCTCTCTTTCTCGTTTCACACTCTCCCCCTTCTTTCTCTCAGACGCACAGTCACAAACGTAGTTATACACATCCCTGGTTGTGACAGGGTGAGCTTGCGGTACCATGAATATGTCCGTCGGTGTGAAATGGCTGTTTGTGCAGTGAGTGTAAATTATCATCTGAGCAGAGGCGTCAACATCGCGTTGCCTGTCTCTTAATCACTCTTTAAGGAAGTCCGGTGACAGGGAGGTTATCCCATTAACTTCTATACCTTAAGTCTACAGGCCGGTTGACATGGGACATGTAAATCCTTATGGTGTCATTGTGAAAAACTGCTGGCTCCATAAATCCTCTGATATCCATAAAAAAACTCTCCCCTCTAGAGAGTCTTAGATACACAGAGAGCAGAAGTCTGCCAGACATGAAGTCATAGTCACCAGGCCCCAGTCACCCCTTATCACTAGTGGATCACTGTAGTTATATTCTACCCAGATTACATTTATTTGTGTTATTTCTCCCACTGACAGAATGTAGTGGAAGCATAGAATATTAGATTCTTACATCAATGTAATAATTTGATCATTTGAACCCTTAGAAAAGTATGGTTAAGTCTTTCAGTCTTAAAGGCTTATGCTCTTTATGAAAATCTGGGATTTGATATCCCTAATATTATTTTATGAAATTAGGCTATTTCTTTAACRCAGATATTTATTTAATTAGGATAAATGTTATGTTTGAAATCTGCGCAGATGATACAGCTGATTGAAAGACAAACTCAGTGTACCTCGGTGAGTGTCAATCTCAGACTCTGTAGACATTGGCACCACATGGCGGCTTAGAAGAGGCTGTGCYGCCCAACTCCAACTCCCGCATSTTCCATCCATTTGAACAAATGACAATTCATATTCAAACACAGTTTCCTATTGAATTTCTGTTTCTCGCATTAAGGAGTGAAGGGGAAAAGATTCAACTTTCTCACCACACACACAGTCAAGACAAAGATGTTTGCCAGTCGGTGACAGCGGGGTCGTCCCCTCCACAAACAGGAGAGCAGGGTGGCATTGTCTCCGGGTGTGTGAATGGAAAACATGAAAGTTCTTTGGTGTCAGGAGGACTGGGGAAAAAACACCAACTGGGCTCCAGTTTCACATACCCCCCCCCTCGCTTGAAACAGTAGTAATTATAAATGTATTGAAACAGATCCAGAAAACAGAACGGAAATAGAGGTCCTGTGATAGGAAAGGATATGAAACTTCCTGTGCAGACAAAAGCTGCAGGTGCCCTGATCAGGATCCGTCTGGCTGTGGAATCTTGGCCTGTTGTGTATAAACATATATGTATGTTTTTTACTCTCTCCTGCCTCCCGAAAATGGACGAGAAATGAGTCCCATTAAATATTCCTTAAGCGTGTGAGCCATGAGAAGACGCTAGAGGCCAAACAGATGTTTTGCTGGCTGCAGTGAGTACTTTGGCATCCCCTGCCTGCCTTCACTCCCTAGTGCAGTTGTGGAGCAGCCTCCAGAGAGAGCACAGTGGCAGATGAGAAATGGATCAGCAGGACTGCGCCTTGACTTCACTGAACTGACGGAACATTACTCTTTAGTTTCTCAATGTCTGCTGATTGCACATGTATTCCCAGGGGACTCCCCTATATATCTACCTTTTGCTTGGTCGAGATGATAACCACATTGTCCCATTGCATTGAGAGCATGTTGTAGATAAGCAGAGCATATTTTTTTGTTGAAATTTTGTGCCCTTTATAGTGAATAATAGAGCCACACTGACGTGATCAGAAACTTGTATTCTGTAGCCCTTATGTTCATCGTTGGCTTCATGCGCGCATGTCTCATCATTTCATCAGCCAAACAGACAAGTACTGTCAGCACTGTGAGATTGACAGTTTTAACAGAAAAACATGGGGGTTGCTAAATGTTTGCAGCTGTCCTGTGGCCCATGCATAAAGTGTTGACCTATCTGYAGACTGTCCAGTTCCCATCCACGCCAGGCAGCTCTCTCTCTCTGTGTTGTAGGAGGATCAGATGTCACGGCTGCACCGGGAGCACAAACTCTGCCAACTTTCTGTAATACCAAAATGGCCTGCGTGTTGACCAAATAATGAGAAACCACACAGCTTGAAGCAGTTCCTTGTAAACACAAATCGATTGATTTCATTCAGTGTAAAGGTTCTATGCATTTTTAGCAGTCGTCTTCATGTTGGTGTACTGTGAGAGGTCTGGATCCCACCACTTGTTTTCTTTCCTAGTTGCACAATACACACAACATATAGCTTTCCCATATCAGTTATCATCTTAAAACAGGCTTTGGGACTGACATACAGTACCAGTCAAAAGTTTGGACACACCTACTCATTCTAGGGTTTTTCTTTATTTTCACTATTTTCTACATTGTAGAATAATAGTGAAAACATCAAAACTATGAAATAACCCATATGGAATCATGTAGTAACCAAAAAAAGTGTTAAACTAAACAAAATATATTTTAGATTCTTTAAAGTAGGCACCCTTTGCATTGATGACAGCTTTGCACACTCTTGGTATTCTCTCAACCAGCTTCACCTGGAATGCTTTTCCAACAGTCTTAAAGGAGTTCCCACATATGCTGAGCACTTGTTGGCTGCTTTTCCTTCACTGTGCGGTCCAACTCATCCCAAACCATCTCAATTGGGTGGAGGTCGGGTGATTGTGGAGGCCAGGTCATCTGATGCAGCACTCCATAACGCTCCTTGATCAAATARCCCTTACACAGCCTGCAGGTGTGTTGGGTCATTGTCCTGTTGAAAAACACATGATAGTCCCACTGAGCGCAAACCAGATGGGATGGAGTATCGCTGCAGAATGCTGTGGTAGCCATGCTGGCTAAGTGTGCCTTGACAGTGTCACGAGTAAAACACCCCCACACCATCACACCTTCTCCTCCATGCTTCACGGTGGGAACCACACATGCGGAGATCATCCGTTCACCTACTCTGCGTCTCACAAAGACACTGCGGTTGGAACCAAAAATCTCAAATTTGGATTCATCAGACCAAAGGACAGATTTCCACTGGTCTAATGTCCATTGCTTGTGTTTCTTGGCCCAAGCAAGTGTCTTTTTCTTATTGGTGTCCTTTAGTAGTAGTTTCTTTGCAGAAAATCAACCATGAAGGCCTGATTCACAGTCTCCTCTGAACAGTTGATGTTGAGATGTGTGTGTTACTTGAACTCTGTGAAGCATTTATTTGGGCTGCAATTTCTGAGGCAGGTAACTCTGCAGCAGAGGTAACTCTGGGTCTTCTTTCCTGTGGCAGTCCTCATGAGAGCCAGTTTCATCATAGCACTTGATGTTTTTTTGCGACTGCACTTGAAGAAACTTTCAAAGTTCTTGAAATGTTCCATATTGACTGACCTTCATGTCTTTAAGTAATGATGGACTGTAATTTCTCTTTACTTATCTGAGCTGTTCTTGCCGTAATATGGACTTGGTCTTTTTCCAAATAGGGCTATCTTCTGTATATTATCCCTACCTTGTCACAACACAACTGATTGGCTCAAAGAGATTCCACAAATTAACTTTTAACAAGGCACACCTGTTAATTGAAATGCATTCCAGGTGACTACCTCATGAATCAGGTTGAGTAAATGCCAAGAGTGTGCAAAGCTGTCATCAAGGCAAAGGGTGGCTACTCTGAATAATCTAAAATCTAAAATATATTTTGATTTGTTTAAAAAAAAATTGCTTACTACATGATTCGGTATATTTTATTTCATAGTTTTGATGTCTTCACTATTATTCTACAATGTAGAAAATAGTAAAACTTTTGACTAGTACTGTAGCATCATTTTATTCAATTTGCTAGACTTGATTGGGGCTAAGACATGGTCAATTTATTTATAATGGCTCATTATCAAATGCAGTGAGTACTTATATGGGAATAATGATTTCTATACAAATGAAACCGGCATGTGTGGTGAGAGCAAGGACACCACGGGGGGATGGGAAAACCAAAAAGAAAACACACATCATTTCAAAATTTGCACTTTTGCACTTGAGTTTCCATCTTAGTTTTTTTCCCTTCGTTTCCAAATGAACCTAAAAGCAATTTTAAGAAACGTTGAGAGTTGATTTAGTGTGCAGCCTTGTCGTCTTAATCAACTCTCTGAATGGGACGAGACAAAAGTCTAACAGCCCCCTGAGCCCCGAGAGGGCCCCCTGAGCCCCGAGAGGGCCCCCTGAGCCCCGAGAGGGCCCCCTGAGCCCCGAGAGGGCCGAGCCAAACGGTGGCTGATGGTTGTCCTTTCCTAGCCATGATTTAGATGGCGGCCTGGTCCACTGTTCCCCTGTTTTATCCCCTCTCCTTCGGCGGTGCCTTGTGAGAGGGGTTACGCCGTGCATAAAGCTACCCACGGACTGCATTCTTGCTCAGACTGTCRGGGCTTTCAGGGGGCTCCCCTGATTTAGGGCGTTCTACTACAGTGGCCCCTATAAATTTTAAAACTAATTCCGTGCTCTATAGGGCTTTCTGTTTTTGTAGCAGGCCCTCAGCTCCTCGTCGTCACTGACACTTTTATGAAGTGCTCTTAATGAGAGTCAGATTAAAGGTGGCCCCCGATGGAAGGCGCCTGAGAACACTTGGTTTGGATGGGCTGGGAGAGAACTCACTGACAAGGCTGGGCTGTGGCTGGGAGAGAACTCACTGAGAAGGTTGAGCTGTGGCTGGGAGAGAACTCACTGAGAAGGTTGAGCTGTGGCCTGGAGAGAGCCCACTAATAAAGACTGGGTTGTGGATGGGAGAGAGCCCACTGGGGGCCTGTGTTGATTCTGCTATCTGAAATGGCTGTGGGCCCACTTTGTGTGCTGTGCTTAGATGTGTTGGACGAGGACCCTCAGTGGGCCTGTTTCTATCTGTTGTGTGTGTGAGGAAGCGTTCAGGGCAGGCTAATGCAGATTAATTGAAGTGTTATACAAGGCTGTATGGTATGGCCCACAGAGTGGTACAGGCAGATACCGAACACCTAAAACACTCAAACATGAGTTATTCATGTGCAAGGTTCTTCTTGTAAAGCAGCCAACTGCAGGAGAGAGTGAGTGGAAGGGAGTGAGAGTGATGTCTGTGTGCTGATTCTTCAATGGTTTCCAAGCGCGCTGGCATTTTATACCTGCCCTAAAGTAAACACTCCTCACAGTTTACAGCCAATTAAATTGTACTTAAGCCTCTAAGTTTACGTTGGTAACCATGTTGTAGAGCTAGAGAGGCCTGGGCCAGCGGGACACTTGAACCCTGCTTTCAGTTCTGCTCTCAGTGTATCTTTTCTCCCTCTCAAATAAAAGTATGGTAAGAGCAGATGTGTATACAGGAGGATTTAAGCCAGCAGATGTTTTCTTAACACCCCATCTATCAGACAGACTGACATYAATTAAAAACAGTGTCTGAGGAGKCGCTGTGATAGACCCAAACATGTCAATAAGCCAACGGGACTGAGACATCTTCTATTTACCTTACTYTTACATAAGACATCCGTCACATWTRTATGATCAAATCACACCAGTTTGTTAGGGGGCTTTTAAAATAAAGCTCAGATGACTGTTATTAAACATATTCACTCAGGCCAATTCCTTGAGATATGTCCCATTTCTGTTATTTGTCTAAACATTTATTTTTCTTTGGGTCTTTATCGAGCTTGAAAAGAGTCCGTTTGGAATCCCAGGTGGTTGTTTAACGGACGGCTTGCTTTAACGCATCTCAGAAACCAAGTGTGGCCCGTGTTTTATGATCTCATAAACGAGCAGCGATGTTGTGAAACGTGTGTCTCTCTGTGTGTGTGTGTGTGTGTATATGTGTATGTGTGTGTGTGTGTGTGTGTGTGTGCGCGCACGTACGTGTGTGTGTGTGTGAGAGATTGAGGGGGTGTCTAGTGTCTGATAGGGATTTATCTCTCCCCCACCTCTTTGTCTAGATGTTGGAGTACTCCCCAGAGAGCCATGCCGGGCAGGCAGGAATCTCTGTCCACATTTCCACAGATTCTTCCCTTTACCTCCTTCCCTCCCTCCCTCCCTGCCCGCCTGCCTCCCCCCTTACACAAGAACTGAGACGCACTGGTAGGAGCCAGGCTCASTCTCACTAGACTGTTTTATCAGGAACTACAATTAGTTACTGAATAGATTATTGGTTTAGTTGCGCCACGGTAACAAAACAATACATTTTTATTGAATAATATAACACACAATGCCAATGATTCACTTTGGACATCAACCTACCAATTATGCTCCCTCTCAAACTGATCCCAATAATCGAATCATAAAACACATAATGTTTTTTAACAGCACATTTCTTATTTGATCAGATAAATACTTCTGTCTTGATTGAGAATTTGTGTGTTGAGAAAACTGCACAACTAAAATGTTATACCAGGGCCCCCGTGCCTCTTTAGAGCAGGAATGGCTGAATAGTGTCTGGAGAGAAACAGAGCTGCTGCTAGAACCAGATTTTCCCTCTCACATGGGCCTCTCCATCCTGTGCACTGAACGCTGCATCTTTTCTCCCTTCAGATTTTCATCAACAATGAGTGGCAAGACTCTGTGAGCGGAAAGACCTTCCCAGTCTACAACCCCGCCAGCGGAGAGAAGATCTGTGAGGTCCAAGAAGCAGAGAAGGTATTGTAGAAAATAAAAACAAATCTGTAGTTTCTGCATTCCCCATATCTTATATTTTCAGAAATGAAAACACAGGTATTTTCCCTTGGAGTGTTTGAGAATTAGATGTTTGTTACACAGAGCTACGCTTGGGTTTTCCACACGTGTTTCCTACCACCTCTGCCCTGGCATCCCCTCCTTCATGCATTGTCCATGTGTGAGTTATGTGTCCAAAAAATAAGGAAAGCAAATGGGTTGGGAGTTTAGTCTAATGTGGTTTGGTTCTCTGGCTCGGCAGTTCCTCCTCTCCTTCCCTAAATCAGCACCTCTGTGTGGAATAACCGAAGCAGAACAAGCTTTAAACATGCTAATGGAAGATCCATTAAGTATCATTCGGAATAGACAGACACATTTTATTTGTCTCAGTGGAGGTGGAGAAACACCTGTTAACTGGATAAGGTTCTATCATTAAACTGTGTACTGGATACGGTTTCTCTGTTTCTCTACCTCAGGCTGATTCAATCATTAAACTGTTTCTCTTCTACAGGCTGATGTGGACAAGGCGGTGCAGGCGGCCCGGCTGGCCTTCACCCTTGGTTCAGTGTGGCGGAGGATGGA
>NC_036855.1:60593300-60611210 GCF_002910315.2 Salvelinus sp. IW2-2015
TGAGAGATTGAGGGGGTGTCTAGTGTCTGATAGGGATTTATCTCTCCCCCACCTCTTTGTCTAGATGTTGGAGTACTCCCCAGAGAGCCATGCCGGGCAGGCAGGAATCTCTGTCCACATTTCCACAGATTCTTCCCTTTACCTCCTTCCCTCCCTCCCTCCCTGCCCGCCTGCCTCCCCCCTTACACAAGAACTGAGACGCACTGGTAGGAGCCAGGCTCASTCTCACTAGACTGTTTTATCAGGAACTACAATTAGTTACTGAATAGATTATTGGTTTAGTTGCGCCACGGTAACAAAACAATACATTTTTATTGAATAATATAACACACAATGCCAATGATTCACTTTGGACATCAACCTACCAATTATGCTCCCTCTCAAACTGATCCCAATAATCGAATCATAAAACACATAATGTTTTTTAACAGCACATTTCTTATTTGATCAGATAAATACTTCTGTCTTGATTGAGAATTTGTGTGTTGAGAAAACTGCACAACTAAAATGTTATACCAGGGCCCCCGTGCCTCTTTAGAGCAGGAATGGCTGAATAGTGTCTGGAGAGAAACAGAGCTGCTGCTAGAACCAGATTTTCCCTCTCACATGGGCCTCTCCATCCTGTGCACTGAACGCTGCATCTTTTCTCCCTTCAGATTTTCATCAACAATGAGTGGCAAGACTCTGTGAGCGGAAAGACCTTCCCAGTCTACAACCCCGCCAGCGGAGAGAAGATCTGTGAGGTCCAAGAAGCAGAGAAGGTATTGTAGAAAATAAAAACAAATCTGTAGTTTCTGCATTCCCCATATCTTATATTTTCAGAAATGAAAACACAGGTATTTTCCCTTGGAGTGTTTGAGAATTAGATGTTTGTTACACAGAGCTACGCTTGGGTTTTCCACACGTGTTTCCTACCACCTCTGCCCTGGCATCCCCTCCTTCATGCATTGTCCATGTGTGAGTTATGTGTCCAAAAAATAAGGAAAGCAAATGGGTTGGGAGTTTAGTCTAATGTGGTTTGGTTCTCTGGCTCGGCAGTTCCTCCTCTCCTTCCCTAAATCAGCACCTCTGTGTGGAATAACCGAAGCAGAACAAGCTTTAAACATGCTAATGGAAGATCCATTAAGTATCATTCGGAATAGACAGACACATTTTATTTGTCTCAGTGGAGGTGGAGAAACACCTGTTAACTGGATAAGGTTCTATCATTAAACTGTGTACTGGATACGGTTTCTCTGTTTCTCTACCTCAGGCTGATTCAATCATTAAACTGTTTCTCTTCTACAGGCTGATGTGGACAAGGCGGTGCAGGCGGCCCGGCTGGCCTTCACCCTTGGTTCAGTGTGGCGGAGGATGGATGCGTCAGAAAGGGGTAGACTGCTGGCTAAACTGGCTGACCTGGTGGAGAGGGAYAGTGCCTATCTAGCAGTGAGTTKACCACAGTGCTCAAAGTCCAGATCCCGGACTTCTTCGTTTTAGCAACATGCTCAAAGAAATATACACTAATACAGTGCCTTAGGAACATTTTCAGATCCCTTGACTTTTTTCACATTTTGCTACGTTACAGCCTTATTCTAAAATTGATTAAATAAATAAAAAACCCTTAGCAATCTACACACAATACGCCATAATGACAAAGCAGAAACAGGTTTAGAGTAATWTTTGCTAATTTAAAAGTAATCATAATTTATATATATTTACATGTATTCAGACCCTTTGCTATGAGACTCGAAATTGAACTCAGGTGAATCCTGTTTCCATTGATCATCATTGAGATGTTTCTACAACTTGATTGGAGTTCACCTGTGGTAAATTCAATTGATTGGACATGATTTGGAAAAGCACACACCTGTCTATATAAGGTCCCATAGTTGACAGTGCATGTCAGAGCAAAAACCAAGCCATGAGGTCGAAGAAATTGTCCGTACAGCCCCGAGACAGAATTTTGTCGAGGCTCAGATCTGGGGAAGGGTACCAAAACATTTCTGTAGMWTTGAAGGTCCCCAAGAACACACTGGCCTCCATCATTCTTAATTGGAAGAAGTTTGGAAGCACCAAGACTCTTCCTATAGCTGGCCGCCCCGCCAAACTGAGCAATTGGGGGAGAAGGACCTTGGTCAGGGAGGTGACCAAGAACCCGATGGTCATTCTGACAGAGCTCTAGAGTTCCTCTGTAGAGATTGGAGAACCTCTGAATGTCCTTGAGTGGCCCAGCCAGAGCCCAGACTTGAATGCAATCGAACATCTCTGGAGAGACCTGAAAATAGCTGTGCAGCAATGCTCCCCATCCAACCTGACAGAGCTTGAGAGGATCTGCAGAGAAGAATGGGAGAAACTCCCCAAATAAAGGTGTGCCAAGCTTGTAGCGTCATACCCAAGAAGACTCAAGGCTGTAATTGCTGACAAAGGTGCTTCAACAAAGTACTGAGTATGGGGTCTGAATATTTATGTAAATTTGCAAACATTTCTAAAAACCTGTTTTTGGTTTGACATTATGGGGTATTGTGTGGCGTGAGTTTGGGGTGGGCATTCTATGTTTTGTAGTCTAGGTTTTGTATTTCTGTGTTTGGCCTGGTATTGGTTCTCAATCAGAGGCAGCTGTCGATCGTTGTCTCTGATTGAGAATCATACTTAGGTAGCCTGTTTTCCCACTATGGGTTGTGGGTAGTTGTTTTCTGTGTCTGTGTTTTTTCCATACAGAACTGTTTCAGTCGCGTTCATTCTCTTTTGTTGTTTTGTCATTCAGTGTTCATGTTCAGTTGGATTTCATTAAAATGGACACTTACCACGCTGCACATGTTCCGATCTTTCATACTCATCATTAGACGAGGACGAGTACCGTTACAGAACTACCCGCCAAAAAAAGGACCAAGCAGCGGTGGTAACCAGAGCAGAGGGTTCTGGACTCCTGGACTTGGGAGGAGATACTAGACGGTAAGGGACCCTGGGCACAGGCTGGGGGAATATCGCCGCCCCAAGGAAGAACTGGAGGGCAGCGAGAGCTGAGCGGCGGCGATATGAGGAGGTAGCACGGCAGCGCGAGAGGCACGAGAAGCAGCCCCAAAACTTTTGGGGGGTCTCCAGGTCTCCAACCTGACTCCGCCACACTCCTCGTGCTTACCGAAAGTAGCGTTGTACTGGTCAGGCACCGCGTTATGCGGTGGAGCGCACGGTGGACCAGTACGCGCTCTATAGCCCAGAGCGCTATAGGCCAGCCCCCCGCAAGTGCCATGCGAGAGTGGGCATCCAGCCAGGGCGTGTTGTGCCGGCTCAGCGTGTCTGGTCTCCGGTACGCCGTTTCGGTCCAGGGTATCCTGCGCCGGTTCTGCGTGCTGTGTCTCCGGGGCGCTGGAGGGTGCAGTGCGTCCTATGCTGCGCTCCGCCCTTGCCGGGCGAATGTGGGCATTGAGCCTAAGGGAGAGGTGCGAGTAGTATGCACCAGATCTCCAGTGCTCACCCACAGCCCGGTTCAACCTGTGGCCTGCACTCTGAGAGGGTCCGGGCTAAAGTGGTCATCCAGCCTGGAGAGTGGTGGCCAAGGCCGTTCGCACCAGAGGCTCCAGTGCTTCCCCAGCCAGCCGGTCCATCCGGTGCCTCCTCCACACACCAGGCCTCCTGTAGGTCTCCCCAGCCTGGTGGGTCCTGTGGCAGCCACGCCCACCAGGCTGTCTCTCCGCTCCTCCCTCCAGGTTCTCTCGTCAGTCCGGAGCTGCCAGAGCCGCCCGTCTGTCCTGAGCTGCCAGAGCCGCCCGTCTGTCCTGAGCTGCCAGAGCCGCCCGTCTGTCCTGAGCTGCCAGAGCCGCCCGTCATGTCCTGAGCTGCCAGAGCCGCCCGTCTGTCCTGAGCTGCCAGAGCCGCCCGTCTGTCCTGAGCTGCCAGCGCCCCCGTCTGTCCTGAGCTGCCAGCGCCGCCCGTCTGTCCTGAGCAGCCAGAGCCGCCTGTCTGTCCTGAGCTGCCAAGCCCCGCCCGCCGTCGCTCAGGAGCTGCCAGAGCCGCCCTTCACTCCGGAGCTGCCCAGAGTCGCCTTCACTCCGGAGCTGCCAGAGTCTCCCTTCACTCCGGAGCTGCCAGAGTCGCCCTTCACTCCGGCGCTGCCAGAGTCTCCCATCTAATTCGGGGCCCGCTGCAAGGGTCCCCAGTCCGGGTCGGTGGCGAGGCGTCGCCGCTCCAAAGGCGCCACATAAGTGGGCCAAGACTATATGTGGAATGGGGATCCACGTCCCGCACCAGAGCCGCCACCGCGGGTGAAATGCCCACCCAGACCCTCCCCTATAGTTCAGGTTTTTGCGGCCGGTGAGAGTCTGCACTTTTGGGGGGGGGGGGGAGTCCATGGGTACTGTCACGTTCTGACCTGTAGTTCCTTTTTTATGTCTTTATTTTAGTTTAGTCAGGGGCATGACAGTTGAGGCGGTGGGCAGTCTATGTTTTTGTAGTCTAGGTAGTTTGTATTTCTGTGTTTTGGCCTGGTATGTTCTCAATCAGATGGCAGCTGTTAGGTCGTTAGTCTCTGATTGAGAATCATACTTAGGTAGCCTGTTTTCCCACTATGGGTTGTGGGTAGTTGTTTTCTGTGTCTGTGTTTTTTCCATACAGAACTGTTTCAGTCTCGTTCATTCTCTTTTGTTGTTTTGTCATTCAGTGTTCATGTTCAGTTGGATTTCATTAAAATGGACACTTAYCACGCTGCACATTGGTCCAATCTTTCATACTCGTCATTAGACGAGGACGAGTACCGTTACAATGCCACCTTTCCAACAAGTCAGTTCGTCAACTTTCTTACCTGCTAGAGCTACCGCAGTCAACTGTAGGTGCTGTTATTGTGAAGTGGAAACCTCTAAAAGCAACAACGGCTCAGCCGCGAAGTCATAGGCCACACAAGCTCACAGAACGCAACCGCTGAGTGCTGAAGCTTGTAGCGAGTAAAAATCGTCAGTCCTCGTTTGCAACACTCACTGCCTCTGGAAGCAACGTCAACACAATAACTGTTCGTCGGGAACTTCATGAAGTGGTTTTCCATGGCCAAGCAGCCGCACACAAGCCTAAAATCACCATGAGCAATGCCTAGTGTCTGCTGGAGTGGTGTAAAGCTCACCGCCATTGGACTCTGGAGCAGTGGAAACACGTTCTCTGGAGTGATGAATCAAGCTTCACCATCCGGCAGTCCAACGGACAAATCTGGGTTTGGCGGATGCCAGGGGAACGCTACCTGCCCCAATGCATAGTGCCAACTGTAACATTTGGTGGAGGAAGAATAATGGTCTGGGGTTGTTTTTCATGGCTCAGGCTATGCCCCTTAGTTCCATTGAAGGGAAATCTTAACTCTACAGCTTACGATGAGATTCTACATGATTCTGTGTTTCCAACTTGGTGGCAACAGTTTGGGGAAGGCTCTTCCTGTTTCAGTATGACAATGTCCCCGTGCACAAAGCGAGGTCCATGCAGAAATAGTTTGTCAAGATTCGTGCGGAAGAACTTGACTGACCTGCACAGAGTCCTGACCTCAACCCCATCGAACACCTTTGGGATGAATTGGAACGYCGACAAATAGGTCAAATAATCCAACACCCAACCTCACTAATGCTCTTGTGGCTGAATGGAAGCAAGTCTCGGCAGCAATGCTCCAACATCTAGTGGAAAGCCTTCCACGAAGAGTGGATGCTGTTGTAGCAGCAAAGGGGGGAGTAACTCCATATTAATGGCCATGTAATGTACCACGGACGATCAGAGAAGGATCTTCATAATACCAGACCCCCTTAAAATATAAATGTGTCAATGTTTTACTGTAAATATTAATAATAATAACTTGTATCTTTTAGGCACCTTTCTAGACATCCTATGTCACTTTACATTAACATAGATGTTTTCAATTTAAAGCATATGCTTCCAATAATTAATGTTTAAAAAAAGATTTAAAACAAACGTATTGTGAAAGAGAGATGTCAAAACAAGGGGACTGTTTTAAAAGATGCCGGAAAAAAGCAGTACGTTTTTGCCCATGTGGTTMTAATAGTGTTAAATCAACCTAATAAGCCTAAGACTTAAAGGATGATTTATAACTTATAGGCACTGTAGCATTATGTTATTTTAGTATCACGTTTCCCCCCGGAGATAATGTTCAGACCCACTGTTTCTTGGAAAAAACAAAAAGACAGATTGGGTTTTAATATATATTTCTCTCCAGACTATAGAATCCATGGACAGTGGGAAGCCTTTCCTGCCCACCCTGTTTGTGGACCTCCAGGGAACCATAAAGACGCTCAGATACTATGCTGGATACGCAGACAAGATCCATGGAACGTCCATTCCAATGGGTAAGTCTATTCCAACTCAGGCTTCCTGACTGTGGGTTATGTAGCGAAAAGCACATTGAATTCTTATTCTCTTCAATTTCAACGAACTAGAACCCAGGCAGAATGTTACAGGTCAGAGGTAYGTGGTGGATGCCAGTGCCAGGTGAAGATTACTAGTTAGCTAGCAGCAGATAAGCGGAGCACCAGGCTTCTCTCTGGGGGCCTGCGGGACAGGAGATGAGCTGTGCTGAGGGCACAGAGGTGATGTGAGGGTAAAYATGGCTGCTCCCTGGCCAGTTRTAAATCTGAGCCTTAATGGTCGCYCTCCTGTTGAGACTGCCACCAGTGGAGCCCAGTGACAGGACTAAAGAGCGAGGGCCGCTGGCTGTTCTGCCTAATTTAGCCGTTTGAAARCRCCGCGACGGGGAGTCTATAGGAGTTAGGACAGCCACTCCGCARCTCTCTCATAGAGCAGCCATTAGCTGGGCGAGGGGTTGGGTGGGTTGGGGTGGTGTTGGGGTAGTAGTTGGTTCTCAGGGACCCACCTGAGGACCAGATGGGGTCTGGTCATTGAGGGCCTGGCATTAGGGAGCCTATATAAGTAATCCACACTCTTTTAAAAGGCATGTTAAGTCATTGTTTAGTAGCCAAGAAAACAGAGGACCTAAGAAAGCAGTACTAGTACTGACAACCTCCTGAGACTAGCACTGTGGTCTGGTTGGTCTTCAAGCCCCTCCTGTGTTTCTTCACCAAACCCAGCCAGTCCTCAGCTAGTTCAGAATTTGGCTTGAGCACTATTCCAATGTGCAGCAGTGTTACAGAACAAACAAACAGACCTGTTTCTGTGGCCTGGATGATGTTGAGATGTCAGCGATGTTCTTATCTTGGCCACCAGGGAAGATGAAGCACTTGGCCAGTCCACCCTTGGGCTATAGTTCCAGGTCCAAGCTCCTCCTCCTCCTCTCTGGAGCAATGTTTCATCAGCTGAGGCCTTAGCCATCCTGTTCCCATGAACATCACATAACTCTATTGTAATAAACACTGTTCAGTTTTCTACCACTAAATAGCGATTGTTATTACTACTGTTGTAGGGAACGAATAAACATGGCACACCCTCCAAACATATCTTCCTTACTCTTAATGTAAGAAGAATGAAAACTCTCTTCCCAACTGTAACACCCACTCTTCTCACTGACTTTCTAAACGCGAGCTCACACCTTATATTTACCCTTGCCTCAATGCGTAAGCAACAAGAATGAGATGCTGTACTGAGTGATTGCCGTTTTAATCAAGAGAATTTGTTCCGTAAACACAAGCAAACAACAAGGACACCAGCGTTTATTATTGTACACTCCGGTCCACTAGCCCTCTGCTAATGTACATCAGACATCGCTCATCTTCCTCAAACGCAGCGAGCAGCATAAGTAACGAGCCTCTGTTCTTGTTCTCCTACTACAGATTAGTGAGACCTATCCTACGATTCACTTAGACACGAGCCCATAGGAGGGTGGCGACAGATTCATCCCTGTGAGTGCTGCCAGTTGTTTATAAACCATTCAGATGGCTATCTCAAGAGCCCAAAGCTAACAGCACTCTCCCCACACATCTGCCAAACTCTCCGCTCAATATGCAGAAAGGGACTAGAAAAGTGTTGGGATGGTGGTGTGTAGAGTCTGGGACAGATCACCCCTTTGTTCTGTTAAAAAATATTGTCAAGTTCCTGAAGTCCTACGTGCTTATCAGGTGAGTATTACTATTTTAAAATCTTGCAGCTGACAAAGAACGTCACCTCATATAACCTCAGAGAAGGGAGAGAGGAGAAGAGAGAGAGAGAAAAGAGAGAGGGGGGAACTATGAAGAGACAAGGGACAGGAGACAGAAGTTAAAACAGACATTGATTTGCCAAAGCTTGGGAAGCGGTTGGGTCGTCTAGGCCTACTGGGTTCAGTAAAAGTAAAATAACACCCGCCGTGTATACCATACACGCTCAATACGCCACATGTGTTGCATTTTCCTGTTCTCAGTGATGATGCAAGAGAATAGAATAGCGAGAAACATTCCTGTCAAATGACTACGTTGCGCAAGTGAAAGTGAGAGTCTCTGAGATAACAATGGAATGTGGCGGAGAGCAGGAAGCATTTGACGATTATGAGTATGAGTGACGCCCTTTGTCAAAGTCTGATGGTCCTGTGGTTGTGGGTGTTATGTTCTACAGTGGAACTTCCCCACTGATTGATACTGCGTGAAGCAGGGTCCACGCCGCCTTGAACACGGTGTCCGAAGCCGCCTGAGCAGACCCCCCTCACTCTGCCTTATGTACATCGATCTCTGGTCAAAGAGGTACATTACAGCACAATCACCACAGTAACCCAATCCTTAGAGCTCTTTGATCCACACTCCTCCATGTCTTCTCTCTGTGTTCGGCCTTCCCTCTCTCTGAGACAGTCTGTCTCTCTTGCCCCTTGTCTTTTGATGTTCTGTCATTCTCTCATAGGCTGTGGTAGGATTGTTGGTTGGTCTGATTCCCCCACACTGCCCTTATTTTGCCTTGGCTCTCCTGCCTCTTTCCTCTAAAGCTGTTTCCTCTCAATTGTTTTGACAGCCGGTTTCACCGGGGATCGTCAAATTTTGCCAGATTTGGCCAAACGGCAGGAGCTCGGATCGCCTTCACACATGGCATAGACAAAGGCTACACAGATCAACTATAATTCATGAACAAACGATTGAGCGATAATCACTGTCCCTATGCTTTCTTTATGACACAACGCAACATGTGCAACAGCAGAGATGAGTCTTTGTAATTTTACGGGAACATGCCTCCTTGTATTAAAAGTCTAAATGACAAACAAACAGGGGCTTACATAAGCTGCATGGGCCTTCAAAACTTCCCTCATCCCCAACCCAACCCGGCCCCACCCCCCCCCCCTCCCCCCCCCCCCCGCCCCCCCCCGGATCAGGGAGGTGACATCTGCTGCTGCGACTTTACCACTACACACAGACACACTAATTACACATACACACACACACACACATCTACACTGTTACACACACACACACACACCACACACATCTACACTGTACACACACACACACACACACACACCACACACACACACACACACACACGACACACACACACACACACACACACACACACAGGCACACACACACCCATCACACACACACAACCACACACACAACGCACACCCACACATCTACACTACAGTCGGGGGTGTTGTGTGGGGGCGTCAGTTTTTTTTTTTGGGGTGTTTGGTGTTGTTGGTGTGGGTTGTGTGGTGTGTTGTGTGTGGGGTGGTTGTGTGTGGGTGGGTGCAGCATACCACACATACGCCGCACACACACAACAACAGCAGCACACCATCACACACACACACACACACACACACACACACACCACACACACATCACACACACACACACACAGCATCACATCCACTATCACACATCATCATCACACTACTACACACACACACACACACACACACAACACCACACACACTACCAAGACATACGACATATAAGTCACAGACAAACTGGTTCCATAAGGTCCCACCAGTTAATGAACAACCTGCTACTTACCTTACAGACATTGAGTGGGTCTGATCGGTCCTAGGAAAACAGCCGGCCGTTCATAGTGGTAAAGTTGATGGAAAGACTGTGAGAATGATCAACCTATGTATGGCAGTGGGATTAGGAGATTTATGGTTGGATTGCATCCTCCGTCTTGGTGTGTGAAGTCAGAATGTACTGCCAATTCCCATAATTTTGATCATTTTATATAACATCTGTTTTGTTATTCCTAACCACCAAATGCTACCCCTCAGGCCAGTAAAGAGCTCGTTTTTACAGAATCTTAACATAATTATTGATATGCTTCCATAGATATCGATGGATTTTATATGTTTTGAAATGACCTGTGTATATTTCACGTGTATCTGTCGTAAATGAAACAGGGTTTTGTAGTGTTTAGAGAAGCCCTAGAGTTTATAGTGTCTTTGCTTTGACTCTGGGGATCTGTTTGGAGAGAAAGGGAGGAGAGTGACTGTTTGTGTGGTATTGAGCACCCACCAACACTGCTACGCATGTGCAGACATAATAGATTGCTCTTGGTGATAAGGGGACAAACAGAAACGCTGTAACCAAAGCAAACTCACACAATATGGAGAAAAACCTTTATTTAAATTGTGTGGTTGAATCAAATCCAGGCCTTTATTGAGAATATAAGGGATTTGTTTATTTATTTATTTTTGACATCAATGTTGCAACATCTCTGTCAAGCCCTGTAAGGATGACAAAGACCCAGATGTCCAAATCATCTGAACGGTTATTAATGAGAACCTGAATGCAGTAATAAAGTTAATGAGAGTGAATAGGGTTTCAATTGATCCTCAGAGTCCATTCATGCAGCCCGAACTTAAGTCATTTAATCAATTGATCAATGCTCCATTACCTAACCAATGAACATCCACAGGGCTTTCTCCACCATCACTTTACATGCTACCAGGCAGCACACACATACGAGCCTTCCTCTTTTTTTTTTTTACCATCGGCGGTTCCAGAACATTTCCCCAAAAAGTGGCCAGTTGTCTTTAACTGCTTTCTCTGTTGTTTCCTGTGATCTGGAGTCAATTACAGAGTGGATGAAGCGCTGCTGTGAGAGAATGTAGATGCCCAGACTGTGAGTCACCTTGGGTTTCAGTCACACCGGGCGAGAGGGGACAGTGGACACAGCATCCTCTGAGAGGCTGGAGGGGGTAGAGGGGGTAGAGGGGGTGGATGGGTAGAGGCTTGAAGGGGGGGGTGTGGTTTCAGGTGGCCATTGCGTCAGTGGTGCCTCATCCTTGTACTCACACACACACAGGGCTGTGACTCTCCACAGTAGCGGCCCAAGTGGGAGCCAGCCCAGCGTGTCTCCTTTGCACTTCAGTGAATGCACGCTAACGTCATGTTAGTCAGCACCCCTTGAGCCCCGCCTTCAAAGACAGCGACAGCCAGGACGGCTTTAGAGAGCGTGCTGCCTGCCTGCCGCCTGCCTGCCAGAGGAAGGTTTGTCCTGCTGTCCCTATCACACAGCTGCTCTACCACTCAAACCAGAACACTCAGCAGGCTGCCCTGCTCATTTCCTAACACAGAATAATGCAGTCTGGCAATATTGGGAAAGGGAGACATTCCAGTGTTAAACATTGTTCGTGCAAAGAGATGAGGCATCACTCTTTACCACTGGGGGGGAGTTGTTGGGGAGAGACTCAGAAGTTTTTTTCCTCCTCCTTTGACTCCCTCTATCTTCTCCCAGCGCTGGTCTTCTCACTATCTCCTGGAAAATAAAATCATGTGTGTCAGTGACTTCTGGGTGGACAGGAAGTGTTCTTGTTGGTTTATGGTTATGAATGCTGCTCGCTCTCTTTCTCAGGCTTGTCTCTATTTAATAAGGGTATATCTCATCTCATGGTGTTGAGAAATAATGTTGGGGTCAATACAATACATCAGTATAATAAGAGCAGCTGGGCAGACTCAAATACTCGCAAGCGATTCATTTTCACTGAGAGCTCACGCTATGCATTACTAGAGAACCACTGTTTTTACACGTCTCCACTGTGTGAGTCTGGAGGGAGACGGGAAAGGGCTGTGGAATTCAGCAGTATTTGGATAATGGTGAGAGCAGCACTTTTGATGAGGGGGAAATTGTGAACAGAGAAGTCGAAAGGAAAGCTCCTGCTGCTGTTTGATAAACACTCCCAACTCCTCAGATCATCCTCAGCATTCAGCGCTTCCAGCCAGGGCAGTGTAGGCCCACGTCGCACCAAACAGGCACCACTTTACAACTTTTCACAGTTAGGTAYTTCAATTTGCCACAAGCCCAGGCTGCTGCTGCYACCCACACAACCTGTGGTTGCTTCTTCCTGCGCTTGATTTAACAAGAGATGCTGTTCGCTGCTGAAACATCACTTTMTTTTCCTGCTGAAGCCTCCCAGAACCTGTAATAGATATTTTGGCTGTGTGTTTGGCACACTYGTGTTTCWGCGGGCCCAGTGGTGCRTCCCTTGTTTTGGGCCTAACCAACYTGCTAARCTATTTAATGGCTGCATCCATTTAGTGATCCGGCCACAGGTCTGCTTGTGTCTGCGTGAGTAAACTAAACCCAAGCCCTGGTTCCTCCCCAGGTCGGCAAGCTGATCCAAGAAGCAGCTGGGAAGAGTAATTTGAAGAGAGTAACGCTGGAGCTAGGAGGAAAGAATCCCAACATTATTTTTGCAGACGCTGATTGTAAGTTTGAMKACACTGTTTTATTAGTTCCTCCCGTTTCCCCATAGGTGGTCGTCCAGATGGACGCAGGGGTTCCCTATGTGGCATTGCCTGATTTGAAAATGGGGTCGCGAGAGAAACGCTGAAATAAAATATGCGCTAGGTTGGGGCTGCAATAAACAGAGCCATTTCAGKTTTTTTTCCAAAACATTTTTCCCAAAAATTTGGCTCGATCTTTTGAACCTTTTAAGCTGCCAAAAAATATTATGAGCCCGTCACTGTTTCCCTCTGCAATGCCCACAAGCCGTGCAGGACTCATTAGAACAGAGTGGACAAGACCAGGCAATAAATCAGACTGGGGGGAAAAGAACATCATCAATGATGATGATCTTCTCTACACAGAAGATCATACAAAATGAATGCCTGATGATCTTCTGAACTTTTCAATATCTTTCTAATGCATTTCAGTAACTTTAAACCATACTTCCTTCAGATTGAAATACTGTCAAAAGCACTGTCAGACTGATTTGTAATAGACTGTCACAGCCCCAAGTAAAAAAGTTAACATTGGCCATTGATTTTTTTAAGATGCAAAAATATTTTGATGTCAAAATGGGGTCGCAGGACAAAAGTTTGGGAACCCCTGCCTTAAAGACATTGTCTTGATAGAGGGTCGAGGGGGAATRTTTACAATGTTTTGTCCAATAATTTAGTCTGACATGCAAAATGAGACAGCGGATATGTCCACATGGAGTGAGAGCGCTGGCATCTTCAAAAGCTTCCGCTGGGCTTCACAGGGCTGTGAAAACCAATGGATGGATGGCTCTCATGTTAGCTCTAAGTGTCTCACAGAACTGGGGATGCCGGGGCTTTCAAATGCTTTCAGCAGCCGCGAGAGGGGCTCCCAAGGCCCGTAAATCAGGGGAATGGAACCTGCCGCGGCCGCCTGCATCAGCCCGAGACCCATAAATCACTRGGCTCCGTTAACCCCTTGCGTGCCACGGCAGGGGCCTGTCTCTCAGRTGTCAGATAGCAAATGCACAGCACAGAGAATAGCTGCACAGTGGTAGAAAACATTCTGACCATGATTGGAAAATACATTTTGTGCATTTGTAGTGTATGTGCCTTAATGATATTCACTTTTAATTAATGTAATTTATAAGAACCATATGGAATTTCATCAACATTTTTCAATATGTTATAATATTCTACCACATACCGCTAAAATTAACTGTATACTGAGCCCCCCTCTTCCTCTTCTTCCTCTTCCTCAGTGGATCTAGCTGTGGAGCAGGCCCACCAGGGAGTGTTCTTCAATGCAGGCCAGTGCTGCACTGCAGGCTCTCGTATCTTCGTGGAAGAGCCCATCTATGAGGAGTTTGTGCGCAGGAGTGTGGAGAGGGCCAAGAGGAGGACAGTAGGAAGCCCCTTCGATCCCACCATGGAGCAGGGTCCACAGGTGAGGATAGAGGGCCATAGACCCTGCAAAGGAAGGAGGAGTCAAACAATACCCTCTATGACAAAACATATCAGCTATCGACTCAATATGTGCATGACCAAATATAATGTATTTGATTTACTGTATGATAAATATACTCCTTTGGCTTTCCTTCTTGTTTCCTCCTTTTTCTATCTTCTTTCTCCTCTCCTCTCCTCCCTCTCCCCATCTCTCCTACTTAATCCAGATCAGCCAGGAGCAGCAGAGCCGCGTGCTGGAGTTTATTCAAAGTGGCATCAGTGAGGGAGCCAGGCTGGAATGTGGAGGCAAAGCCCTGGGCCTGAAAGGATTCTTCATCGAGCCCACTGTCTTCTCCAATGTCAAAGATGACATGCGCATCGCAAAAGAGGAGGTACTGACTGGTACACTGAATGACTGATACAAAGTATGACTAAAACTCCCAGTATGACTGAAACAYAGTATGACTTTCCATGCCCTATGATTTTACGGAAGGTGGTTTCCAAATAAGTTAAAATGTCTATTAATTAATGGCCTCGCCCCACACATACTTAATGGTGTGACTAAGCAAGGATGTCACCATGGAATGTTTCAACATGTCATCTTACACATACTGCTGACTGTCCACTCCAGATCTTTGGACCAGTTCAGCAGATCATGAAGTTCAAGACTATTGATGAGGTGATTGAAAGGGCCAACAACACAGAGTACGGCCTGGTGGCAGCTGTGTTCACCAGCGATATCACCAAAGCMATGACCATCTCCACAGCCATGCAGGCTGGCACCGTCTGGTAAGACCCTCTCATCGTCATAGCGATCTATGTGTCCCTGGTTAACCCCATAGATCGCATAAAAGGTTGACTCATATTACTGTATCTTTTTAAATGATAGCTCATACAGTATTCAACTACACTCCCCTCAGCATGCTCTTCATTTAACCAGTCTTGACAGCATTACCATTCAACATGATTATTAAACAATGCAGAAGAATCAAAAGCTGATGTTTGATGTATGTTTTGTGTATTTAGGATAAACTGTTTCAATGCCCTGAGCACGCAGTGTCCATTTGGAGGATATAAAATGTCTGGCAAYGGGCGTGAATTGTAAGTATTMTTTTCTGGTTCCTAGCCCACTGTCTGAAAGTGCGTGACTAAAGCCAAGCAAGTATTCMTGTAAACTGTGTGTTTACARTAGAGAAAAGTTTGGTTGCAAAATRTTCCMAAATGAAGCTTTGTACACAATAAGCTTGCTACAGTTCATTAGAAATCTGTTTCAACTGACATTGTGTGTGTTTGTTTGCAGGGGGGATTGTGGCCTGAAGGAATACTCAGAGGTGAAGACCATCACCATAAAGATCTCAGCCAAGAACTCCTAAGGCGGCCGGCCACACCACACGTAGTGGAGGAGGACTTCCTCTGAGGCGCACCACTGACCCTCTGGGTGTCTGTCTGTGGTGGTAAAACACACTGATCATCCCAACTAGCCATGACCATGGGCAACTAACTCTATTGGCTGTGAACTCCCTGCCCACTCCTCTCCCTCACCTCCCATGGGCAGTCCTCACATCAACATCAGCTGTCTCCATCAGCCCGGTGTACACCGGYGGTCTCAAGTTCACACCAAACCTCTACTCCACCTACTGCCATCACCCACCTCCTCCACTAACCACACTAAAGCACTCGGAGAGACGATGGGAGAGGCTACTCTGTTCACGTCCCCCCCAAAACCCCCCTAACCCCCAGGAGTTGGACACTCACAGACTTAAGCACCGCACCTCCATCCCTGCKTTGCCCCATGTCAGCTAATCATTGTAGCGTGTTGGGAGGCAGTGTGGTCGTGTTGTGGGGTATCATTGTCAAACCTCATACTGTATGTTATTATGTGTCATTGCTTTGTGTCATTGCTTTGATTTGCCAGGTAACATTCATGGAAGCATATCAGCTCATTCTAAGACCACTGAAGCTCTCAACCTCAGAAATGAATGGATGAGTCCATTGAAACTGTTAATTAGAATTTTTAATTGTTGATATCTAATTGTTCATGTTTTTATTTGAACTTTTACCACTTAACACTGTATGTCAACGTATGACCAATGTAAACGTGAAAACAAAAATGGTTAACCTCTTAAAAYAWTTTAGTCATACCTGCTAAGAAGAGGAGTAATGTATTTTAATCATAATGTAAGTTTCTTATYGATGTCCATTTATGTTCATGTTTATACAATTATGTACTATGAAATTATAAGATATAAAAATGGACCATAGCTTTTTTTAGTAAAAAAAGTTTTTTTCTCTCAAAAACCTGGCTCGGMTGTGTTTGTTTCAATGCCATGGGAAGTAATATATTGTGCAGTCACTTGCATCAAAGCTCAGTTTCCACATTCATGCCTCAGCTATCTCAGCTTTGACATATTGCTCAGATATTTCATGAGGTCGCACAATTTACAGTTCCGYTCTGGCCAGAGATCTGAGGAGGGCAGACAGGGAGGGCCCCAAGTCTCGTTTCATATTTAACTATCAGCAAGACGAAGACGAGGCTGCTGTTGTAACTCATGGTGAAAAACAAGAGGAGTTTACTCTCTTAACGAGGCATCTGGTGCAAGCATTATGTTATGTCTGAGGAGGAAGACACTAAACTGCAACTGCAGTAACAGAGTTAACAGAGATGCTCTTCTGGTGATTATTACAATGTCCTGAATAATAGTGTTTATCTTAACATTCATACCATGAAAGACAATTGTATCTTTCTACAGTACGTAGGCCTGAGGAGAAAACACAAACAATAACAGGCAAATACATCTGGTAGGTCCCTCCATGCAGCTCCTGCACAAGAGCATTATAAACACTTTGCTCTCTGGACACATATACATTTGCAAACAGATTTGCTATTTGATATGCCAAAGACCCAATGAAAATAAGAGATCTAGGGCCAAGGGACCAATGAAAGGGATTAAGAATCARAGTGTGTGCGAGAGGCCGCCTTGGAGGAGAGGAGTTGTGCAGATGTGAGCACCCTTCGCTGAAGCCTTCCCTTGGCAATTGTCTTTTGAAATGTCAGGGTGGATTTTCCCACAATCCTTCTGCCTGTCGGTATCTGTAGTCATTCCAAAGGGATGATGAAAAAGTGATCGTCTTATTACGGCACTCTGTTAGCTCAACAGGGAACGTCAGAGCAGGCCAGGGACACACAGACATAACCTCCAGTTAAGGACATCAGCTTGGAAACAAACCACACTRACAGGGACGTTCAACCTGCTGTTCAGACAGCTCCTTATCTCTCAAGCACCACGTTTTGGACKTCTGTCATCCCTCACATAGTRGAGAAGMTATTCCTTTTATCAACTTCAACAAARTGCTCACATACCTAATCAATYCATTTYTGKCTCAGTGTTTGTCTCAGAGTYTGCTTCAGGATGGTCCTCTTCTATTTCTTTCCTCCTGAAAGGTTGTTTTTTGTTTTCAGCCCAGGCCTCTACTGTGCCATGGTATGCTTTAGCTTTAGTGAGATGGATTGCGGCACTGTGTGTGTAATGAACACTCACGAARGAGGGAGGACTGTATGCGTAGAGCTAAGAGATTGCAGGAAAGGTCTGATCCTTCTCACTAGAATGTTGTGCAACAGTTTCTATACAAGCGTTTCACTCCAGCAGAGAATGAGCCAAAGCTCAGTGAACAATCACTTCTCCAAAGCCTCATGTTTCCCTCTCCAAATTAAATGGGTACAAGTTCATGTGAATACACAGAATTTAATTGTTATGAATGGGAAAGTTGTATGGTACAGGTAGCGCTAATTACATAAAACCTCTGCAGTAGGGAAACATCTTTTCCACAGGCATATTGAAGATAGACATACTCCATGTGGACAATCTTTTGTGTGCACTGTAAAAACATACCAAAACAT
>NC_036855.1:60612477-60615703 GCF_002910315.2 Salvelinus sp. IW2-2015
TATGAGGAATGGGCCAAAATTCACCCAATGTCACGATTTCCGCCGAAGTTGGTCCTCTCCTTGTTCGGGCGGCGTTCGGTGGTCGACGTCACCGACCTTCTAGCCATCGCCGATCCACTTTTCATTTTCCATTGGTTTTGTCTTGTCTTCCATCACACCTGGTTCCAATTCCATCAATTACATGTTGTGTAATTAACCTCTGTTCCCCCCCATGTCCTTGTCTGTAATTGTTTCTTGTAGTGCTTATGCACGGTATGCTGGTGATTACCGGGTTTTGTTTGACCCATTTCATGTATTGTTCTGTTGACGGTGGTTTATGTTTATTAACGACACTGTTGTAAATCAGTTTTCGCTCTCCTGCGCCTGACTTCTCTCCCGCCCAGGACGCACCTCATTACACCCAACTTATTGTCGGAAGCTTGTGGAAG
Source organism: Salvelinus sp. IW2-2015 (assembly GCF_002910315.2). Taxonomy (NCBI): domain Eukaryota; kingdom Metazoa; phylum Chordata; class Actinopteri; order Salmoniformes; family Salmonidae; genus Salvelinus; species Salvelinus sp. IW2-2015. The sequence goes on from NC_036855.1 coordinate 60,612,906, forward strand.
GCTACCTGAAATGTTTGACCCAAGTTAAACAATTTAAAGGCAATGCTACCAAATACTAATTGAGTGTATGTTAACTTCTGACCCACTGGGAATGTGATGAAAGAAATAAAAGCTGAAATAAATCATTCTCTCTACTATTATTCTGACATTTCACATTCTTAAAATAAAGTGGTGATCCTAACTGACCTAAGACAGGGAATTCTTACTCTGATTAAATGTCTGGAATTGTGAAAAACGGAGTTTAAATGTATTTGGCTAAGGTGTATGTAAACTTCTGACTTCAACTGTACATGTTTAGAACAACACATTTTACAAATTTGTAAAAGCAAMAAAAAAAACATGTACTAAAAGCTTGCTTAAAACTGAGACAGCACTGTGATACCTTGTCAAGAATAGATCTTCATGATGAATGAATCAGTGACACCAGAAGTCTAATATGTAACATAAAATACATTTTCCATTAAGAAGTGTTATCCTCAAAGATTGGTCAAGGCTTTATGGGACAGACAATGTACAGGTTGATTTAAGCGCTGTCTTGGAATCACTCCAAGGTGATGATCCTATATCCATCAGGACCTGAATMCCCATATGAATGAACCGCTCTATGTATTTATTGGAAATAGCACTTATGGTGTCTGATAAGTATCATTCACTAACCATTACCCTTTGCTCCTTAAACTGATTTATGAAAACCATTTGCATATAACCTTAACATATATTGAATAGGGTGAAGGATTCAATATTGCTGTGAAAACTCTTAAATTCARCCAACGAGACATACTTTCCAAAGAATTAAATTACTTAAATGATCTATGGATCATTTACGTGGTTTGCCAAATAGATTCTGAGACGAATGCAATGTGTCATTTAAGCCGTAAGAACCTAAATGAGAATGTGACATTGCAGTCTTAAATGTTGTCATTTATCTTCATTAAGCTTAGAGGAGACCTTACCCATGCCTGAGCTCGAGCACTTTCTTGTCCATAGTGATGGGACAGAGAAGTTAACAACTAATGGACAGAGATCAGAAGAAACTTTACCACTTTGTCCCTCTAGGGGGAGACACCTATTTCCATACCACTGCCTTCCTTGGGTCTCAATACAGATCAGGCCTGGCCTAATACCATAGCAATTAAATGTAACATCAGCCATGACATATCTATCTCTACTAACAGTTTACATTTTCTTTATGCATTTGGTAATTTGACGAGTACATTCGTCATTGGCCATCATGCTCATTAAAGGCTCAATGCAGCCATTTTTACATCAATATCAAATCATTTTTGGGTAAGAATTAAGTACCTTACTGTAATAGATTTCYATTAAAATTGTCCCAGATTTTTTTKKTTGTTGCAAAAACCTATTTCTCGAGCAAGATTTTTGCTAAGACTGTCTGGGGGTGGTTTGAGTGGGGAGGGTGGAAATGAAAACTAGCTGTTTTGGGAGAAAGGTGGGAGAAAGGTTTAGAACTCTATTTTTTATTGGTCTATAAACCGATGTCACCATGGAAAGCCGAAACTCCCGCCYATGCAAACCTGCTGATTAGAAGGTCCTGTGTAGATTGTATTTTCAACCAGCAACTATCAAGAAATAATRTTTTTTTCCCACACGTTTACAGTGTTACTGTTGTTTCATCAGCTGTTGTGCAATATGTTATAAAACAGTAGAAACAGATTTTTTTTTATTGCACTGGGCCTTTAAATAATTGCAATAAAGTATTTTTTTTRTTTGGCATAAGAAACTGCATTACCTTGTGCCAATGATATGATAGATTATATGTAATTACATAATTAGGCATATGGTGACTCATGTCAATTGTTGAAAAAGTTTCCATAATGATGACTCCAGAACAAACTGATGAAATATTTCATAATTTCATGATGYTCTAACTTCTAACAGTTACAGGATTTCCCAAACTCAGGTCGATCTCATCCAGCTGGTTATGGGGGTCTGACCCTGGTTCATCATACAGGTGTGCCAATGCTGACTTCATCACTCAAATAAATAGGGCAGTGCAATTCAATTACAGTCCTGGAGGGCTGAAACACTAATTATGTTTCTACCTGGCAGATACTTGTACTCACCTGCTGTCCTAGGTCAAATTAGTTCCTGAGTAGAGGGGAAGAATGATCAGAGATAGGGTGTAAACTAGGTCTACACACACTTTATTAATATCAAGTCTCCCTCTTGGCTAAACGCTCACAGGGTAGCCTAGTTAATCCAAAGATAATAGATTGAACTTGTGCTGGCAGAAACCACAAGACCTGTCTGTGCTCTCCAACTCCCTCCAACATAAACGGTTTGCCTAATACCAATACTGGTAAGCTGCTTCCCTACCGCAGCTGCTTTTCTCATCTAAGTGACCACGACAGGTAGCAAAGCAACCGTAAATCATGGCAGCATTGCRCACCTGGAACGGAGGTTTTGATTCCTCATCTGTGGATTCTATTGACATGCCACTGGACAAGAGTGGAGATAAAGTTTGGTTAGATTGAAATGTGACCATTTTACTAGCTGATTTGACACACTGTAAGAGCACATTCTATCCTCTTCCATGGTTCATGTTTCTGCTGTAATGTTTTGTACATAGTGTAAGATCAAAGTGTTCTCATACAGTAGGCTTAAATCACTGCTCCTACAAGTACAAGGAAATGTGCACTGTAGACAACGAAGATATAGGCAAACGTACCATCTCAGCTTTGGTATTTCATTTCAGGACACTCATATTGGTATATACAGTTGAAATCGGAAGTTTACATACACCTTAGCCAAATACATTTAAACTCAGTTTTTCACAA
>NC_036855.1:60615728-60632806 GCF_002910315.2 Salvelinus sp. IW2-2015
AATTCCTGAAATTTGAAAATCCTTGCAAAATTCCCTTTCTTAGGCCAGAATCGAGGATCACCCACCTTTATTTTAAGAACTTTAAATGTTCAGAATAATTTTTATTATTTTTATTTCACCTTTATTGTAACCACGTAGGCTGCAGTTTTGGAGAAACAAGCTTGCTCATTTTGCAACTGCGAACCTGGCCAAGAATAAAGCATAGCAGTGTGAAACAGACAACACCAAGAGTAGCACATGGAGTAAACAATAAAACAAGTCAATAAAAAAAACCCATTGGGAGAAAAAAAGAGACGAGGAATCTATTATTACAATGTGTGCAAGCATTTTTGAGGTAGGCAATTAAATCGAATAATTAACAATTTAGCAGATTAAACATTGGAGTGATAAATCATCAGATGATCATGTGCAAGAAGAGATACTGGTGTGCAAAAGAGCAGAAATAGGTAAAATAAATAAAAGCAGTATGGGGGTGAGTAGGTTTAACAAGTGGTGGGGGTAGTTTACAGACTGGACAATGTACAGCTGCAGCGATCGGTTAGCTGCTCGGATGTAGCAGATTTTTTAAGTTTGTGGTGTGGTTGAGGGAGATAAAATCTCCAAACCATTCAGAGATTTTTGCAATTCGTTTCCAGTCGCAGGGCCACAGAGACTGGAAGAAAAGGCGATTTCCCAAATGGAGGTTTTGGCTTGTTAGGGATTGATCATGAGATGTACACATACAATAATAGTAAAGAGAAATGGATTTAGTTCAGCTTCTTATTTCTTTCATCACATTGCCCAGTGGCGTCAGAAGTGTTTACATACACTCCAATTAGTATTTGGCTAGCATATGCCTTTACATTGATTTTAACTTTGGTCAAACGTTTCGGGTGTGGTGAGGGCCTATCCGACAATATGTCTTCCTCCCAGCAAATAAAAGTTTGTGTCCGCTTCTGATCGGCGCATTGGTTGAAATATTATAGCGCCCACCGATTCCTCTGACGTTCAAGTAACCGGTCTCCTTGGTGTGACCGGGTCACCCTCAATGGAAATCAGGGTTTGTAGGCTTCCGTCTCGCAACGTATTCCCCTATTTCCTATGCAGCTAGGTGTCGACTAGCCACACCACAACAAAATTTCCAACACGTATAGCATTCGAAGGTTATCCGAACCGAATAGAGTCCTTGTATTGGCCATCTGAAGAACGCTGCTCAGCAAGAGCCCTCGCCGACCACAAAGCATCCTAGGATGAACCTGTCGACCTTTGATTTCCATAAGGCCCGATGTGTAGCCAGCGACGTTTGGAAAGTGATATGACGACGCTCCGTTCTACAACATTACACTATAGAGTCCATCCTTGTCAGACGCGCCCTATCCATAACTTGGCCCTAAATGGATAGGCTGAGCCATCCTACCAACTCCTATAAACTGAGTGTCTCTTAGAAAATCCCCAAAGCAGTGTGTGAGTCTTTCTGGTGGGATGTATTGGGTATTAGCTCATGCGCAGCCAATAATTTTCCATGATGCTGAACGCATGTGTGTTCTCTGCTATGAATGCTGGCATATGTGTCTTCCGAATTATTATTCCCCACTTTTTGAATGGAGACAAAGATTCTATTAATGACACCGAAAAGTCCTACTTCATCTCCTTTAGCAGCCACAAAAGATTCTACCCCCCCCCCACTAACCCCTCTTCGCTACTGTTCTGCCAAGACCCCCCATGCTTCGGTAAGGGGTTGTGAGTGGTGATTGAACGCTGTTTACGTCCAAACGGCTTGCAAGAGAGCGTGGCTGCCCGCCTGTGTGCCTGCGCAGTAAACTGACAATACACGACAGTAGCACGTATGTATCTGCTATTGTTCTGCTCATCAGGACCGCGCGATATGCGAGTACCACTTTCGCACATGCAAACAAAGTATGACGTGCGCGAGCTCTCGCTCGACACAGTATCTCTCCCTGCCTCTATACGCTGTGCAGTTGCTAAGACCGTTTACACAGTACCATTGTCTCTACTATATCTATTATCTATGAACTCTCTCCCGGTACTGGTATAAATACACATCATCGAGGCCAAGTTCTCGACGCGCGGGGACTCTTGCACAACTGGTGCGTTAATAAACCCACTCACTCACCTCAACACACACATATCACCATTATGAAAGGATAGACGTCACGACAATCCTATCAGCCACTAGCCTGCAACAACAGAGAATTACCCAAACCTTCTTCAGTATTCTGTCAGGCAACATAGAGGACTCGCTCTTATAGACAACTATGATGACATGATAGCGTGCTACATAGAAATACCTCACTTTAACACTAGCCCTCACAGGTTACCACCACAAGTCCAACAAATCCTCCATTCAACAAAGGTCCTATCAGCTCCGATGTTGCCTATACAGATCAAGCTAGTCTGAGATGGAACTTTCGACTATATGGACCTCTATCAGCAGCTAGCCTATTTATCACGAACAGAGAACGCTACACAACCTATAGCGTAGACACCTGACTCTCTATAGAGAGAAGCACAGTAAGAGAACATCGTGCCGCAACCTTACCTAGTCCACTAGCCTACTGCGAAGAGCACAACGAGAAGTAAGACTTCTCCAACTATACTATTGTTTGTACAGATGAATGTGGTACCTTCAAGCGTTTTGAAATTGCTCCCAAGGATGAACCAGACTTGTGGAGGTCTACAATTCTTTTTCTGAGGTCTTGGCTGATTTCTTTTGATTTTCCCATGATGTCAAGCAAAGAGGCACTGATTTTGAAGGTAGGCCTAATCGACTTGCCAAAACTGTAGTTTGTTAACAAGACATTTGTGGAGTGGTTGAAAAACGAGTTTTAATGACTCCAACCTAAGTGTATGTAAACTTCCGACTTCAACTGTATCTGGAACACTCAAATGATCTTCCCTTTGATAGACTAGAAAAGTGTTGATTTTTCATTAGAGATGATGAAAGGCCAACGTTAATGTATAAATTAAATTAATTTAATCCATTCAGTCATTTGTCTCCATTTCATCCCTCTACAATCTTCCATTTATGTAGGACATTTTCACAGGATGTTCCTTTTTGAAAAGCTGTTATCTCAAACCCCCTAGTGACGACAATTACTCAATGATAATAAATTACAGCTCATAATCAGATATGCCAAAGGAAGCAAACCGGGACATCTTACTTTTTTAAGGAAAGAAAGGGGGAAGAGAGAAAGGAAAGTATTTAAGTCAATCTGGGTCTCTGCCAGTTTGACTGTAACCTTTGCTCTCTTGGTTTGGGAGTTAGCTAGTTTCCTCTTTCCTCTGACATCACTCTCCGGGATCCACACAATAATAATATGACCCCAATTGCATGACATTACTGCTTCCTTAAATGCACATGGGGGAACTGTGTTAAAAATCCCTCACAACTGCAGGCTGACTGCAGTTCCCAGCAAGCACCAGCTGCACAGCTGGTGTCCATGGGAGAGGCAGAGCGGATACACAGATTCCAGTCTGTTATGGACGAGGGAAAAACATTTCATTGGGCAGGAGTTCTCATWCTGTACATTGGCAGCCTACATATATAGGCTACATCCCTGCTATTATTATGACAGAGGCAGCTCCAATATCTCTTTCACATACTCACATGACACTTACATATTTACATCATATTTACACAACATGTGCTGTATCTATGATAAAGTGCAGGTAGTTCCTAATGTACTCATGGGGAAGTGTTTAGGGCTGGACATCTATTGATACATTGCAACCTTTCAATTTGACCTGGGGAAGAGTAAAAAGTGATATACAATTCATTTTAAGCACTGTAGTAGTAGTGGCAGTCTACCTACTGTGATGTGGACCCTGTATTGGTATTAATTACTATATTACCATCATTTATGAGGAAGCACTACCTTCAAATTATTCAAACATAAGAGGGAATTCTGGTTTATTTACAAGCCAAATGGATTTAACTATGACAAAATTCTACCCGTTCTGTGCCAGCTTGATAAATGAAAAACCCCATTATCTTAGCATCCAGGCTCCAGTCCACACAGCAATAAACCTTAGTGAGCTCTTAAACTCCTGTGTCTAGTATATCGAACCCCTGGAGAGTCTGGTTCTGAAATTTAAAGCAAATTGCTGTTTGAAATCAGTGCTTTTTTCTCCAAGCCTCAGATCTTAATTTGTTGTTGTAGCCTATTTTAGAAATATGAGCCAACTGCTAAAGCGCACACAAAAAGGGGCAGAAAAAAATGCACCTTGTGTGATTTTTTTTAATGCAAGCCAGATGTGAGCAAGAAGCATGGAAACAGGTGATGATAGCATTACGCTAGGATTGCGCACAGATGGAAAAGKGCTTGAACCTATTCCTGTCTCGCTGTTGGGGTCATAAATAAATMTWTTTTTGTCTCTTTCTGATGAAATGATTTCTATATGAATTGGGCCAGACCAACTCTTGGTGTTGTGTAAACGTGGAGGGCCAAAGGGCTGCTCTCAGGGCTAAAGTATTTTCACAGGCAAGACAAATAATTCATTTAGAGTTTTTTTGAGAATGCGATTTAGTATTACATAGAGAATCAGCACATCCATGTGAAGCGATACCTCGCAAATTGGGAGATCCACATCGCTTCAGAATGAAGGAGCTGAAGATTAGCTCATCTAGCCAAGGCCTAACAGATATGGAATCACATCATCGCTGGCGCTATTGCCTCATATTTGGGTGTACGTGCATGCCATATTTGGGTGTGTGTGTGTTTGTGTGTGTGTGTGTGTGCGTGCATGCGTGTGTTGGTGTGTAAGTGCACGCTGCTATCCCACTTGGTACAAACTGGTTGAATMAACGTTGTTTCAACATAATTTGCCAATGTATTGTGACGTGGAAAATACATTGGATTTGAAAAAAGTWATCAACGTAAACTGCTGTTTTGAGGGTGAAATTTCAACCACAGGTTTATGTCATCATTGCAACCAATTTTCAATATAGACAAACCTGGTRTAAAATATGTTTAATTTGTACCTTTGAAACAATGTCAGATCTTCAACATTATATCCACYATAAAAAACTAAATAATTGGCTGGGCAGCACCTCAAACTGGAGATTTGATCTATCTACAACTATTAATTTGTTCTCCCATCCAGGGTTTTAACCAACCCATTTTTTATATTTGTCACTGACTACTACCAATTTGCTAACGTGAGAATGATTATTGAGAGATCTCTTAACTAAATATATTTACTGTTGCTATAAAAGTCATTCCAAAGGGTAGGTTCAACAGAGCAAATGAAATGTAACCATACTCTATAAGTCATATATCATCATTTATACTATTTAGGCCTATATAGCATTTGCAAAGTCATTAACAGTTCCCAGGAGTCACGTGTATCCCCTGTCACAGTGGAGATGGCGGTTATGGAAACATATGTCTCCGAATCCCTGCATCAGGGGTACATTCGGTCCTCCACTTCACCCGCCTSCTTGAGTTTCTTTTTTGTGAAGAAGAAGGAGGGAGGTCTGCGCCCGTGTATTGACAACCGAGGCCTAAATCAGATCACTGGTACAGTTACCTGCTACCTCTTATYGCCACTGCGATCGAGTCAATGCACGGGACGCGTTTCTTCACCAAACTAGATCTCAGGAGGGCTTACAACCTGGTGCATATCCGGGAGGAAGAGGAGTGGAAGACGGCGTTCAGTATGACCTCAGGGCATTATGAGTACCTCGTCATGCCGTACGCGTTGATGAATGCTCCATCAGTCTTCCAAGCCTTTGTAGACAAGATTTTCAGGGACCTGCACGGGCAGGGTGTAGTGGTGTATATTGATGACATTCTGATATACTCTGCTACACGCGCCGAGCATGTGTCCCTGGTGCGCAGGGTGCTTGGTCGACTGTTGGAGCATGACCTAGTACGTCAAGACTGAGGAAATGGCCTGTTCTTCCAACAGTCCATCTCCTCCTTTACGGGTACCGCATTTCCACCTCAGGGGTGGAGATGGAGAGTGACCGCATTTCAGCGTTGGTGTAATTGGCCGGACTCCCACCACGGTAAAGGAGGTGCTGTCACCGACTTTCCACCAAAGGCTGGCTCCTCTCCCTGTTCGGGCGGCGCTCGGCGGTCGTCGTCGCCGGTCTACTAGCTGCCACGCATCCCTTTTCTTTTTTCGTTGGTTTTGTCTGTCTTGTGTCACCTGTGTTATGTTTAGGTTAATCCAGTCGGGGTATTTATCTCGCCTACCAGCTAGGTTTGTGCGGGATTGTTTGTGTATTGTCGTTGGTTTGGGTTGCGTTTGTTTTGCTCTGTTAACCAAGTGTTTTCACGGGACGTTTTCCGCACGTTAAATTTAGTCAGAGGAGTGTGTTCCTCCGTGTTCTACTGGACTGCATTCCTGTTATTAGTGGCTGCTGTTGTGTCCAGTGCCTTGTTCTGTTGATGACTTGAAATAAAACGCCTTCTCGAAATTCTTACCTCTCCTGCAGCCTGACTCCACACCCACCTTCTCCTAGGGAGAATCTGACAGAATCCCGCACCCGAAAATCATGGAGTCAGCTACGGAAAATGCTCCAGCCGTTTTCCAATCTTTGTGGCGAGGATATCTCAGGGACCTGCACGGCAGGGTGTGGTGGTTTACATCGATGAACATTCTGATTCCTCCCCGTCCATGGAGGAGCGTGTCCTCCAGCATGCAGCCATTCTTACACCGTCTGGGGACGGGCTATGGATCAAGTGATGGCGAGAATGGAGAGATGGGAGAGGAGCAGCCTCTCTCACCTCATCTTTCAGCCACTCCCAGTCTGCACCACCACTTCTCGGCGGCGTCCGGCCCCAGCGGGATTCGGCTCGCGCTCCCGAAGAGTACGATGGGACGGCTGCCGGGTGCAAGGGGTTCCTGCTCCAGCTAGAGCTTACTGGCGACCGTTCAACCCGACTCCCTCGGGAGAGGAGGAGTGTCAACGTCCTCGTTCTCCTGCCTTTCGGGCAAATCCCTGGAGTGGGCCAACGCGGTCTGGGAGGGTCCAGACTCGGCGAGGGACCATTACCCAGAGTTCACCCGTGTTCGACCACCCACCGGAGGGCAGAGCGGCGGGTGAACGTCTGTTTCATCTGAGGCAGGAAACGAGGAGCGCACAGGATTTCGCGCTGGAGTTTCGGACCCTGGCCGCCGGCGCGGGGTGGAATGACAGGCCCCTGATGGACCACTATAGGTGCAGCCTGCGAGAGGACGTCMGCAGGAAGCTAGCTTGTCGAGACACCACCCTCACTCTGGACCAACTGATAGACATGTCCATCAGGCTGGACAACTTGCTGGCTGCTCGCGGGCGYCCAGATCGGGTTCTGTTCGTTCCACCCCCCAGCTCTCCCGCTCCGACACCCATGGAGTTAGGGGGTGCTGCAGCTAGGGCGACCGGAGGAGGAATCTCCTCCTGCACCAGTTGTGGTCGGAGAGGGCACACTGCTGACCGGTGCTGGAGGAACTCGTCTGGGAGTCGAGAAAGCAGGCAGAGCACTGCTCGGACACCTCAGGTGAGTCAGCACCAGGCTCACCTAGAGCTCCCTGTTGGTCATATGTATGTGTTGATTTCCTTTCCTGCGTTTTCCCTTCATTCCCAGCATAAGGCGCTAGTAGATTCAGGCGCAGCGGGGAGTTTTATGGACCGCAGGTTCGCGCTTAAGTTAGGGATTCCCTTGGTTCAGATGGACCAACCCTTCCCCGTGCACGCCCTAGATAGTCGACCATTAGGGTCAGGGCTGGTCAGGGAGGCCACGGTTCCACTGGACATGGTGACGCAGGGGGGTCATGAGGAGCGGATTAGTCTCTTCCTCATTGGCTTATCACAATCCCAACATTTTGTGGAAACAGGGGGCTCTTAAGGGGTGGTCAGAGTAGTGCTCAGGTAGGTGTATGGGAGTTTCCATCGGTGCGACGACGGTGGAGAGTCCGGACCAAGTCTCCACCTTCCGCATTCCCCCCGAATATGCCGATTTGGCTATCGCTTTCTGTAAAAAGAGGGCGACCCAATTACCACCTCATCGACGAGGCGATTGTGCGACAAACCTCCAGGTGAATGCCGCACTTCCCAGGAGTCACGTGTATCCCCTGTCACAGCAGGAGACGGTGGCTATGGAGACATATGTCACCGAATCTCTGGGACAGRGGTACATTCGGCCCTCCACGTCACCYGYCTCCTCGAGTTTCTTTTTTGTGAAGAAGAAGGAGGGAGGTCTGCGTCCGTGCATTGAYTATMGMGGTCTAAATTCCATCMCAGCGGGGTTCAGTTACCCGCTACCTCTCATCGCCACGGCGGTGGAGTCATTTCACGGAGCACGCTTCTTCACAAAACTGGATCTCAGGACCGCGTATAACTTGGTGCGTATCCGGGAGGGAGATGAGTAGAAGATCGCGTTTAGTACCACATCTGGCCATTATGAGTACCTCGTCATGCCGTATGGGTTGAAAAATGCTCCAGCCGTTTTCCMATCCTTTGTAGGCGAGATTCTCAGGGACCTGCACGGGCAGRGTGTGGTGGTTTACATCGATGACATTCTGATCTATTTCGCCACACGCGCCGTGCATGTGTCTCTGGTGCGCASGGTACTTGGGCGACTGTTGGAGCATGACCTGTACGTCAAGGCCGAGAAATGTGTGTTCTCCAAACAAGCCGTCTCTTTCCTGGGGTATCGCATTTCCACATCTAGGGTGGTGATGGAGTGTGACCGCATTGCCAATTACTCCCGGAGGTTTATCCGGGGTTTTGRGCAGGTGGCTGCTCCCATTACCTCACTGCTGAAGGGGGGGCCGGTGCATTTGCGGTGGTCGGCGGAGGCGGAGGCGGACAGAGCTTTTGGTCGTCTGAAGGCTTTGTTTACCGATGCTCCCGTATTGGCGCATCCGGACCCCTCTTTGGCATTCATAGTGGAGGTGGACGCGTCCGAGGCTGGTGTTGGAGCCGTGCTATCACAGCGCTCGGGCACGCCCCNTTGTTTACCGATGCTCCCGTATTGGCGCATCCGGACCCCTCTTTGGCATTCATAGTGGAGGTGGACGCGTCCGAGGCTGGTGTTGGAGCCGTGCTATCACAGCGCTCGGGCACGCCCCTGAAGCTTCGCTCCTGCGCTTTCTTTTCGAGGAAGCTCAGTACGGCGGAGCGAATCTATGATGTGGGGGACTGGGAGTTGCTGGCTGTGGTAAAAGCTCTGAAGGTGTGGAGACATTGGCTTGAGGGGGCGCAACACTCTTTTCTCATCTAGAATGACCACCGTAATCTGGAGTACATCCGTGCGGCGAGGAGACTGAATCCTCGTCAGGCAAGGTGGGCCATGTTTTTCACYCGTTTTGTTTTCACCCTTTCGTACAGACCAGGTTCCCAGAACGTGAAGGCAGACGCACTGTCCCGGCTGTATGACACAGAGGAGCAGCCCATGGATCCCACCCCCATACTCCTGGCCTCCTGCCTGGTGGTACCGGTAGTGTGGGAGCTGGACGCGGACATTGACCAGGCATTACGTGTAGAGCCCGCTCCCCTCCAGTGTCCCGCTAGGCRTCTGTACATTCTGTCTGCTGTCCGTGACCGGCTGATCTATTGGGCCCACACGTCACCTTCGTCAAGTCATCCAGGCATCGGTCGGACGGTGCGCTGTCTGAGTGGGAAGTACTGGTGGCCCACTTTGGCTAAGGACGTGAGGGTTTATGTTTCCTCTTGCTCGGTGTGAGCGCGTTTAAGGCTCCTAGGCACCTGCCCAGAGGTAAGTTACACCCTTTACCCCTTTCCACAACGGCCATGGTCGCACCTGTCGATCGATTTCCTGACCGATCTCCCCCCATCACAGGAAAACACCATAATCCTGGTTGTTGTGGATCGTTTCWCTAAGTCCTGCCGTCTCCTTCCTCTGCCCRGTCTCCCTACAGCCCTACAGACTGCAGAGGCCTTATTTAGGCACGTCTTCCGGCACTATGGGGTGCCTGAGGATGTAGTGTCTGATCGGCGTCCCCAGTTCACTTCGAGGGTCTGGAGGGTGTTCATGGAACGTCTGGGGGTCTCGATCAGCCTTACCTCGGGTTTTCACCCTGAAAGTAAGGGCAGTTGGAGAGAGTTAACAAGGATGTGGGTAGGTTTCTGCGGTCTTATTGCCAGGACCGGCCAGGGGAGTGGGCGGCGTTCGTGCCCTGGGCAGAGATTGCCCAGAACTCGCTTCGCCACTCCTCCACTAACCTCTCCCCCTTCCAGTGCGTACTGGGTTACCAGCCGGTTCTGGCTCCTTGGCACCAGAGTCAGACCGAAGCTCCTGCGGTGGATGACTGGTTCCGGCGCGGCGGAGGAGACATGGGACGCCGCCCATGTTCACCTTCAGCGCGCTGTGCTGTGCCAGAAAGCCAGCGCAGACCGTCACCGCAGTGAGGCCCCGGTGCACCGGGGGACCGTGTCTGGCTCTCGACCCGAAACCTTCCCCTCCGCCTGCCGGAAACTGGGTCTGCGGTTTGTGGGGCCGTTCAAAGTCCTGAGGAGACTGAACGAGGTGTGTTACAGGTTACAGCTTTCCCCCCCGATTACCATATTAACCCCTCGTTCCATGTGTCTCTCCTCAGGTGCTGAGATGCTGGGTTCCTGTGGAGGACGTGTTTGACCCTTCAATGCTGCGGGAGTTCCACCGTCTCTGTCCGGACCGCCCTGCACCTCGCCCTCCGGGTCGTCCCCGAGCCCGGTGTCGGCGCGCTGCTGGAGCCGCGAGTCAACTGTCACGACTTCCGCTGAAGTCGGTTCCTCTCCTTGTTCGGGCGGCATTAGGAGGTCGACATCACCGGTTTTCTAGCCATCGCTGATCCACCTTTCATTTTTTTATTTGTCTTGTCTTGGTTTCAATTCCTCAGTATTAGACGTGTATATAACCCTCTGTTCCCCCCCATGTCTGTGTGTGGAATTGTTTGTTGTTTCGTGTATGTGCACGCTAGACTGGTTTGCGCTGGGTTATGTCAACCCATATTGTGTTTAGTGTTCTTAGTGCCATGTGTTTTGTTCACCGAAATAAAAGGCTGCTTTGGCTACYCAACTTCTGCTCTCCTGCGCCTGACTCCCTTACAGCCAGTTACKCATACCTAACATTGAGCCCTATTCTTTAACTTTGATTCTTGGTTGAGATGGAGACATGAATCCAACACATACATTATTCATTTGTAGACAAACTGGAATTTGTTGACAACAAAACACAATTCAATATCGCTGGCCACATTTTGAGGTTAGCCTACTGTAACTATAAATGGCTTCTTATGTCATCATAGAAGCGAGCATGTTCAAGATAGCAYGCAAAGGTCGTAGGTCTGTGGAGATTTTCACAATTGCTTTAATAATCTGTGCAGAATCTTGAAAAGCATTGATCACTTGCAATATGTACTTTTAATGTAATCTCAACTACAATCCAGGTAATTTGGTTGTGCTATTAGCTGAAGCACAGTGATAACACATTAAGTTGTATAAATACAATTTATCTGCCATTGTATTCCATTTGAACTTTGTTGTGCTTTTAAAATGGTTGATAGCGCAGTGATAAGACATTTAGATGACAACTAAACCAGGAATTTGGTTGACTAAACATTGGAATTTGGTTAAGCCTTTAGATGGTTGAAAGCATAGTAATAACACATATGGAATTCAAGAAACTTCTGCCTGTCTTTTTGAGTGGGTAAATAAAGGTTGAAATATCATTGATCAACATCTCAACCAAATATTACCATAATTTCCATGTTGAAACGACTTGGTGTGCCCAGTGGGATGTTTATGTTAGCATTAAACAAGGTAGTTTTATTTTGACTCCTTGGTATATCCACTCTCCACAGAGACCTTCTCTCCTTCCTCAGTCATGCGGTTCCTGCTTCACCAGGGGAGATGAGTTCAGCCAGTCAGTCTTCCTGATTCATAGTGCGGGTCTACAGGAGACAGGTCTGCTTCACGTCAGGTGAAATGACTGGTGGGAAGGGAGTGTCTCCAGCAATCAGCCTTGATGAGGCAGCCAGTGGACCTGTCCTGTGAGACAGAGGAAAGCCACTGTACGTGTCAGACTGGCTGCAAATGCGGATGGACACAGAGCAGACCTCTGCATTAAGGCAGGCTGGCCACCCCTGAGAGATGGGTATTTAGCCAGGAATTATGCATCTCACAGGACTGGGGGAGTCAACGGGAATGTCCCCCTCAACCCCAAAACTTGTGGAATGTTAATCTCGTGACCTCATCTCATGAGTTAAACGTTTGCATGCACAGCCTCTGAGAAACATGAACAGAACATAAGCAKGGAAATAAAGAAAACGGCTCAATGTAACATTGTCATTTCCTTAATCAGGGTGTTCACTTTGAGTCATAAGAACGTATGGTTTCAGAAGTCGTAAAAAACATTGTTCATTGTTTTAAAAAGACTTAGGCGACTTACAGCAAAGATATTTACAGTGAAGTGACACCTCCCAGGCAGGGCAGGCTATCCCTGGAGCTACCACAAGAGAGCACAGCTGGCCGGCCACCCGGCCCCATGCATCCATCCCCTCTCACAGCACAGCACTACCTTCCTGCTGTCACAGTCACACACAGGWTTAAAAGCCCTGGCTTTGAACACAGAGCCAGGCACAGGGAAAGTGACAAGCAGAAACCCCCCAAAGACAGACAGCCGTCCAAATGGGGCCACCCTGTCCCCTCCATTGGCAAATTGCTGGCCAGCTAGCCATTTGGGAGAGTGGTCGTTCACGTCGATAGACTCATAAGAAAGCGACACATTGGCTCAGTGTGGTGCCACTGGACTACGTGACAAATAGGGAGCTCCTAAATCATTACATTACAGTGTGAAATGACTGATTGGCACAGCAGACGGCCTGATCCAGGGAGAGTTAAAGATGCTCTCTGTTTTAGATCTCACCCGTTCTGTAACATGTTTATGCAGCTGGATAGTTTTATTGGACCAATTGAATTAAGTTGTGATAATTGAGCTGAAGTACCATGCTCAAGGTGCACTAGCAGTACCCCACCTGTCAGGGTGCTGGGCTCTAGTGGGTGTTGCGTCACATTCTTATTCAATCTATATTAAACTATCAGTGTACTTAAACTTACAATTAAAATGGCTATATTTATAGAGGCTGTATTAAAAGCTGAGCATTCTACATAGTGGTTCAATTGGGCCGAAGCAAACCCACAGGACAAAAACGCGAATCACAACCTTCTTTCCACGTCATAAAAAAAATAAAAATCTATTGATGACATTGAATCAACTTGGAAGACGGACTGAATTTACAAAAAGTCATCAACGTCAGGAATTTTTTCCAAAGACATGGTGACATTTATTTTCTTCCACATTGACATCTTGTTAGTTGACACCTTGACCAAATGTAAATCAAAACTAGACATTGAACTGAAGCTCTGCCCAGTGGGAACCTTACTGTAACATTAACCCAGCTCAACCCTAACCCTAGCTCATGTCCAAACCCAGCTCAACCCTAACCCTAACCCTAGCTTCATTTCCAAACCCTGGCTCAACCCTAATCCTAGCCCTAGCTTCATGTCCAAACCCCAGCTCAACCTAACCCTAACCTAACCCTAGTTCATGTCAAACCCAACCTAACCCTAACCCTACTCATGTCCAAACCCAACCCTAACCCTAAACACCTAACCCTAACTTCATGTCCAAACCCCAGCTCAACCCTAACCCCATGCTTCATGTCCAAACCCCAGCTCAACCCTAACCCTAACACCTAGCTTCATTCCAAACCCTGGCCAACCCTAACCCAACCCTAGCTTCATGTCCAACCCTGGCTCAACCCAACCCTAGCTCATGTCCAACCCCGCTCAACCCTAACCCTAAACCTAGCTTCATGTCCAAACCCTGGCTCAACCCTAATCCTACCCTAGCTCTCATGTCCAAACCCCGCTCAACCCTAACCCTAACCCTAGCTTCATGTCCAAACCTGCTCAACCTAACCCTAGTTCACCAAACCCCGCTCAACCCTAACCCTAACCCTAGCTTCATGTCCAAACCCCGGCTCAACCCTAACCCCAACCTAGCTTCATTTCCCAACCTGTCCCAAACTAACCTCCCCCCCGCCACCACCTTCCCCCCGCTCAATCAACCCGACTACCCATCGCCCCTTACCGCTAAAGTTCCTATAGTGAACATAGATACGCCAATTTCTCCCAATTTTCCCTCTGAACCTCCAGCTCACTATCCCTCTGAGTCCCTTCACTCCTCCATGACCTCGAAGTCTTCATTTCTACTTGTCTACATCCACTCCACTCTCTACACCCCATTCTAACCCTCATTCCCTATACCTAGCTTACCATGTCCAAGCCACCCCCGGCTCGACCCGTCCGCTAACCCAGCTCATAATCATTTCCACCCGGCTGACCACCTTCTAACCCTAACCCTAGCTGAATCTCCATTGCTTGGCCTATACCATTGAGACTCGAGACAGACTGTTATTTAGATATTGAACGTTCCCTCATTCTGAAACTGTAAATTAGGAGCTACTAGCACTGTAAAGCTTAGTGCAGTCTGCACGAGAGGATCAACTCATTTCCTTTACCATGCAGCACAGCACAGTGTGAGGAGAACACAATTCACATCTTAATAGATCAAGGGCTTCTCTTTGTCCCTGCAGCCACACAGCCTCTGTGACTCACAATGGCGTCAGCGAGGATGTTGGGCTGGCTGACACTTGACTGGAGAGCACAGCTGACCACCTGACCTCCCACTGGTGCCTGGGGAACACACACACAGCTGCCTAAAAACCACAAATTGTGCCTCTTCCCCCCCTAGTGACAGCAGATGCACTTGTGTGTTCATTAAATCCCCACCCATTCTAATTAAGGAGTATTGTTCTTGTTGATGCACACCGGGCCTATCACACACACAAACACATCTTAAATATATAGACATAAGTTTTGTTATCAATTCCCAGTTCATTGTTTTCCCAAATAGCTTTTGGATAGAGATCTATTTACTCATCACTCACTCAACCATCCCTCCATTTATCGCTCCATTTATCCCTCCTTCGTATCTATCTGCACGCCTGTCTGACTTACATAGTTTCATAATTACTGTAATCTTTTACTTCCAAGTCTTACTCTTAACATTAAAATAGTTGTGAAACAAAAAAGGAGATGCATTGTTGGACAGATATACTGTAGCAAGGATTTAGATGAGTAGATTGGATTTGAATGTTATGGCAATATTCTGCAACTTCATGGAATTTTACATCAAAGCTGTTTATATATTCGGGACTGATATACGGCGCTGTCTTTCAACCATTTCCCCCCAGAAAATACGCTGCAAAGCTATAAAAACCAGAGGAAATTGGATTTGACAGTGTTTTTCATTCTCTCATCCCCCCAAAATAACATTACCTCTGATTTCCCATCTCTGACAACCGATGAGAGGAGGAGGGCAAAAGCTACGTTTACAACTGCAGATCCTCATTTGAAATGTGGCCAAAGACAGATAGAGAAAAAAAATAAACAGTCGCTGGCTGTGGCCATTCTTCAGCGAGTGCTAGAATGTCCCAGCCCTCCAACCACTGGATGGAGAGTCTTGGTTAGTGATGACAACTGATCTCTTCCCTCTGCAGGCACTCTCCTTTGACGAAGCCCAGCACATCTCTCTACTACTGGACAGAGCAATCAACCCCCTCTCTCTGTATCACATGCACAAGTGCACACCCAGCGCACGCACACACACACCTACTACACTGCCATTTGTGTTGTTAAGTGTGTGCTAAATGCTACAAGGTGATTATCAGAGGGGCAACGAATTGCCCCTGTCCTGTAAGAAACACCTTGTCTGTTGTGACTTTCACATACTCTGAACTTCAGTGGAGAGGCCTCACTGTGCTGAGAGTTCCCAAGCCCTGTCAGTGAGCTTCAATACAGGCAACAGACATCAAATTAAATATTTTGGACTGAGAATATAAACAATAMAAATATGATACTTTTTTATCATTGTATCTTGGAGACAGCTGAGCTCCAAGTCATTATTGGGGAATGTTTGCTTTCACAACTTTGCCTTGATACAAATCATGCAACATTTCACTGCTTTGTGAACATTGTGAACATTAGGTCTTTTTACAAATCCTGTCCAGAGTATGACAGAGCCTCCCCTTCCTAATAATGGAGGAGGAGAACAGGGCTGAAGGGATGAACATATTTCSATGATGCACTGTGGTCACTTCTTATCGATAATGTAATGATCAAGGTTATTATAGTTTGTGTCTTWATGTTAGTTTTTATTTCTATTCGTTTTARATTTTGGGGGGAAATTCAATTCAGTTTCAGTTAGTTTCCCGACTTGATTTACTAGTTTTTATTCAATTTTTGTTTGATAAAACATTTATATTTTGTTTTTATATTATTCAGTGTCAGTTTTAGTGTTAGGGACATAAAGTAGCCTAAGCATTGGAGGCTAGGAACCTTTTAGCTAGGGATAGCTAGTAGTCTCTCGTTAGCTAGTGATAGCTAGTAGTCTCCTGTTAGCTAGTGATAGCTAGCAGTCTCCTGTTAGCTAGTGTTATCAATTAGTCTCGGAAATCCCAAACCTAGAGCATCAAATAAATAAAATAAAATGTTATTTGTCACATGCTTTGTAAGAAAACGGTGTAGACTAACAGTGAAATGCTTACTAATGGGTCATTTTCCAACAACGTAGAGTTAAAGATAAAGATAGAAAATAGAAAATAAAAATTGAAATAGTAACACGAGGACTAAATACACAGTGGATAACAAATAACAATAACAAGTAAATAATAACATGGCTATATACATGGAGTACCTGAGCCCTAGGACCATTCTCTCGGAGGACCTGAGCCCTAGGACCATGCGTCAGGACTACCGGGCATGATGACTCCTTGCTGTCCCCAGTCCACCTGGCCTTGCTGCTGTTCCAGTTTCAACTGTTCTGCCTGCGGTTATGGAACCCTGACCTGTCCACCGGACGTGCTACCTGTCCCAGACCTGCTGTTTTCAACTCTTAATGATCGGCTATGAAAAGCCAACTGACATTTATTCCTGATTATTATTTGACCATGCTTGTCATTTATGAACATTTTGAACATCTTGGCCATAAGAGGGAGAGATGTTCAAAATCTTTTTGCAGATC
>NC_036855.1:60632831-60668185 GCF_002910315.2 Salvelinus sp. IW2-2015
GCATGTTTCTGTTATAATCTCCACCCGGCACAGCCAGAAGAGGACTGGCCACCCCTCATAGCCTGGTTCCTCTCAGGTTTCTTCCTAGGTTTTGGCCTTTCTAGGAGTTTTCCTAGCCACCGTGCTTCTACACCTGCATTGCTTGCTGTTTGGGGTTTTAGGCTGGGTTTCTGTACAGCACTTCGAGATATTAACTGATGTACGAAGGCTATATAAAATAAACTTGATTTGAGTACCGGTACCTGATGTGCAGTCGATGTGCAGGGGTATGAGTTAATAGAGTAGCTACAGTTGAAGTCGGAAGTTACATACACCTTAACCAAAATACATTTAAAACTCAGTTTTTCACAATTCCTGACATTTAATCCTAGTAAAATTCCCTGTCTTAGGTCAGTTAGGATCACCACTTTATTTTAAGAATGTGAAATATCAGAATAATAGTAGAGAGAATGATTTATTTCAGCTTTAATTTCTTTCATCACATTCCCAGTGGGTCAGAAGTTTATATACACTCAATTAGTATTTGGTAGCATTGCCTTTAAATTGTTTAACTTGGTCAAACATTTCAGGTAGCCTTCCACAAGCTTCCCACAATAAGTTGGGTGAATTTTGGCCATTCTGTCACACGACTTCCGCCGAAGTCGGTCCTTCCCTCCTTTCGGGGTGGTTTTCGGCGGTCGACGTCACCGGCTTTTAGTCACCACCATCTCCATTTTTCAGTTCGTTTTGTTTGTCTGTATTAATCACACCTGGTTCCAATTCCCCTATATGTTCCCTATTTAACCCTCTGGCTTCATTTCTGTTTTGTCCGTGTTGTTTGTGCGTTAGTGGTTGTGGTTTATACATTGTGTTTGTGATTATTCCATTTGTGGAATTTTGCCATTAATCGTGAGTAAACACTGTGGTTCGCTCAACACCTGTGTCCTGCGCTTGACTCCGATAATTCTCCGCACACAACCCTGACAGAATCACGGACCTTATTCAAATGGAGTCAGCAGGCGCAGCCAGCCCTTCTCTACCAGTAGAGGAGCAGGTTCAACAGCACGCGACCATGTTGCATAGTTTAGGGACAGCCATGGATCGCGTGCTGCAAACTATGGACAGATGGGAGAGAGGAGGTCTCCCAGTAAATCAGACCCCAGCACCGACACCCGCACCTCACCTACACCACGTCCATCCCTCCACCGGTCGGACCCAGTGGGATTCGGCTCTCGCTCCAGGAGCGTATGATGGAACAGCAGCCGGGTGCCAGGGTTCCTCCTACAGCTGGAGCTCTACCTGGCATCTGTTCATCCGTCCCCTTCGGGATACGAGAGGGTGGGCGCCCTCATCTCCTGTCTGACTGGTAAAGCCCTGGAGTGGGCCAACGCCATCTGGGGAAGAGAGGGTTCTACCCTGGATAATTATGAAGACTTCTCTCGCCGCTTCCGGGCAGTTTTTGATCATCCACCTGAAGGGAGAGCGGCGGGAGACGATTGTTCCATCTAAGACAGGGATGAGGAGCGCACAAGATTTTGCCCTGACTTCCGTACCTGGCCGCTGGTGCGGGATGGAATGAGCGGGCCCTGATCGATCATTACAGGTGTAGTCTACGAGAGGACGTTCGTAGGGAGCTAGCCTGCAGGGACACCACTCTCAACCTGGACCAGCTGGTAGATTTATCTATCCGGCTGGATAACCTGTTGGCCTCCCGCGGGCGTCTAGATCGGGGTCCGCCCATTCCATTACCCAGCTCCTTGGATCCAACTCCTATGGAGTTGGAGGGGCTGCTAGGAGGGAGACCGGAGGGGATCCACTCCATGTACCAACTGTGGACGCAGAGGGCACACTGCTGTCCGGTGCTGGGGTGTTTCTCCTGGAAGTCGAGGTAGCAGGCGGAGCACTGGTGGGTCGTCTCAGGTGAGTAGGCACATAACTCACCCAGAGCTTCTGTTGCACACATGTGGTTACCTATAGAATTTCCTGAGTTTCCCCACATCCCCAGCATAAGGCGCTAGTAGAAATTCAGCGGCAGCTGGAACTTATTTGACCGCTCTTTGGCTCATAGCTTAGGGATCCCTATTATTCCTGTTTGATGTCCCTTCCCTGTACATGCCTTAGATAGTCGTCCTTTGGGGTCGGGGCTGGTTGGGGAGGTCACAGCGCCCATCGTATAGAAACGCAGGGGATCACGAGGAGAGAATTAGTTCTTTCTTGATCGACTCTCCTGCGTTTCCTGTTGTGTTGGGTCTTCCCTGGTTGGCCTCTCATGATCCGATTATTTCGTTGGCAACAGAGGGCTCTCAAGGGATGGTCCTGTCAGTGTTCAGGGAGGTGTGTAGGTGTTCCTTAGGTGCCACTACGGTGGAAAGTCCAAACAGGTTTCCACCATGCACATTCCCTCCCGAATATGCCGATTTGGCACCGCCTTCTGTAAGAAGAAGGCGACTCAATTACCACCCCATCGACCGGGGGATTGTGCGATAGATCTCTTGGTAGACGCTACACTTCCCAGGAGTCACGTATATCCTTTGTCCAGGAGGAGACGTGGCTATGGAGACATATGTCAACCGAATCTCTGGGACAGGGATATATTCGGCCTTCCATCTCACCTGTCTCCTCGAGTTTCTTTTTTGTGAAGAAGAAGGATGGAGGGTTGCGCCCGTGTATTGAATTATCGCGGATTGAATAAGATCACGGTAAAATACAGTTACCGCTACCCCACTTATAGCCAGTATGTACCGAGTCATTACACGGGGCCGCGTTCTTCACAAAATTGGACCTCAGGAGCGCGTTACAACCTGGTGCGTATCAAGGGGGAAGATGAGTTGGAAGACAGCATTTAGCACCACTTCTGGGCATTATGAGTACCTCGTCATGCCGTATGGGTTAATAGAATGCTCCATCAGTCTTCCAATCCTTTGTGGATAGATCTTCAGGGACCTGCACGGGCAGGGTGTAGTGGTGTATATAGATGACATTCTAATATACTCCGCTACACGCGCCGAGCATGTGTCCCCTAGTGCGCAGGTGCTTGGTCGATCTGTTGGAGCATGACCTGTACGTCAAGGCTGAGAAATGTCTGTTCTTCCAACAGTCCATCTCCTTCCTAGGGTACCGCTTTTCAGCGTCAGGGGGTAGAGATGGAGAATGACCGCATTTCAGCCGTGCGTAATTGGCCGACTCCAACCACGGTAAAGGAAGTGCAGCGGTTTTTAGGGTTTGCCAACTACTACCGGAGATTTATCCGGGGTTTTGGTCAGGTAGCGGCTCCATTACCTCACTGCTGAAGGGAGACCGGTGCGACTGCAGTGGACAGCTGGGGCGGACAGGGCGTTTGGTCACCTGAAGGCTCTGTTTACCTCAGCTCCCGTGCTGGCTCATCCTGATCCTTCCTTAGCATTCATAGTTGAGGTGGACGCCGTCCGAGGCAGGGATAGGGGCTGTGCTGTCTCAGCACTCGGGTACGCCACTAAACATCCCGCCCCTGTGCATTCTTTTCGAAGAAGCTCAGCCGGGCGGAGCGAAACTATGATGTGGGGGACCGGGAGTTGCTGGCTTGTTGTCATGGCCCTGAAAGCGTGGAGACATTGGCTTGAGGGGGCTAGACACCCTTTTCTCATTTGGACTGACCACCGCAATCTGGAGTACATCCGGGCGGCGAGGAGAATGAACCCTCGCCAGGCAAGGTGGGCCATGGTTTTTTACCCGTTTGATTTCACCCTTTCCTACAAACCAGGGGTCCCAGAACGTTAAGGCGACGCACTGTCCCGGCTGTATGATACTGAGGAGCGGTCCACAGATCCCTCCCATAATTCCAGCCTCTCGCCTGGTGGACCGGTGGTATGGGAGGTGGACGCGGACATCGAACGGGCGTCACGTTCAGAGCCCATTCACCTGACTGTCCAGCTGGGCGTATGTACGTTCCGTTTGATGTCCGCGATCGTTTGATCTGTTGGGCTCATACATCACCCTCCTCTGGTCATCCTGGTATCGGTCGACGGTGCGCTGCCTTGCTGGGAAGTACTGGTGTCCCACTTTAGCTAAGGCGTGCGGGTTTATGTTTCCTCCTGTTCGTATGTGCACAGTGCAAGGCACCTAGACATCTGCCCAGGGGAAATTACAACCCGCTTCCCGTTCCACAGCGACCGTGGTCACACCTATCGGTCGATTTTGTGACGTATCTTCCCCCGTCGCAGGGTAACACCAGATCCTGGTCGTTGTGGATCGGTTTTCTAAGTCCTGCCGTCTCCTTCCTTTGCCCGTCTCCCTACGGCTCTACAAACTGCGGAGGCTCTGTTCACCCACGTATTCCGGCACTACGGGGTGCCTGAGGATTATAGTTTCTGATCGGGGTCCCCAATTTACGTCTAGAGTCTGGAGGGCGTTTATGGAAACGCCTGGGGATCTCGGTCAGCCTTACCTCAGGTTTCCACCCCGAGAGCAACGGGCAGGTGGAAGAGTCAACCAGGATGTGGGTAGGTTTCTGAGGTCCTATTGCCAGGACCGGCCAGGGGAGTGGGCGGTTTACATCCCCTGGGCGAGATGGCCCAAAACTCCCTCCGCACTCTCTACCAACCTATCACCGTTTCAGTGTGTGTTTAGGTTACCAGCCGGTCCTGGCACCATGGCATCAGAGCCAGATTGAGGCTCCTACGGTGGATGCTGGTTTCGGCACTCAGAGGAGACTTGAACGCTGCCCATGTGCGGTTACAACGGGCCAATCAGAAGACAAAGCGAGTGCCGACCGCCACCGCAGTGAGCCGCCGGTGTATGCACCGGGGGATCGGGTCTGGCTCTCGACCCGAAACCTACCCCTTCACCTGCCCGCCGGAAGCTAGGTCGCGGTTTGTGGGGCCATTTAAAGTCCTGAGAGACTGAACGGGTTTGTTATAGGTTACAACTCCCCCCTGATTACCGTATTAATCCCTCGTTCCATGTGTCTCTCTCAGGCCGGTGGTGCTGGTCCGCTCCAGCAGTCTGAGGTGCGGGAGGCCTCCCCCCCCTCTTGACATCGAGGGGGTCCCGGCGTAATTCGTAAGGGCTATCATGGATTCTAGACGTCGGGCGAGGGGCCTTCAATACCTCGTGGAGTGGGAGGGGTACGGTCCGGAGGAGAGATGCTGGGTACCGGTGGAGGACATTCTAGATCCATCCATGTTACAAGAGTTTCATCGTCTCCACCCGATCGCCCTGCACCTCGCCCTCGCGGTCGTCCCCGAGGCCGGTGTCGTCGCGCTGCTGGAGCCGCGCGTCAAGGGGAGGGTACTTTCACGACTTCCGCCGAAGTCGGTCCTTCTCCTTGTTCGGGTGGTGTTCGGCGGTCGACGTCACCGGCTTTCTAGTCCCCACTCGATCCATTTTTCAGTTTCGTTTTGTTTTGTCTGTATTAATCCCACCTGGTTCCAATTCCCCTATCTGTTCCCTATTTAACCCTCTGGCTTTTCATTTCTGTTTTGTCCGTGATTGTTTGTGCGTTAGTGGTTGTGGTTTATACATTTGTGTTTGTGATTATTCCATTTGTGGAATTTGTTGCCATTAATCGTGAGTAAACACTGTGGTTTCGCTCAACACCTGTGTCCTGCGCTTGACTCCGATAATTCTCCGCACACAACCCTGACACATTCCTCCTTACAGAGCTGGTGTAACTGAGTCAGGTTTGTAAGGTCTCCTTGCTCGCACACGCTTTTTCAGTTCTGCCCACACATTTTCTATAGGATTGAGTCAGGGCTTTGTGATGGTCACTCCAATACCTTGACTTTGTTGTCCTTAAGCCATTTTGCCACAACTTTGGAAGTATGCTTGGGGTCATTGTCCATTTGGAGATGCATTTGCGACCAAGCTTCAACTTCCTGACTGATGTCTTGAGATGTTGCTTCAATATATCCACATAATTTTCCTGCCTCATGATGCCATCTATTTTGTGAAGTGCACCAGTCCCTCCTGCAGCAAAGCACCCCACAACATGATGCTGCCACCCCCTGCTTCACGGTTGGATGGTGTTCTCAGCTTGCAAGCGTCCCCTTTTTCCTCCAAACATAAAGATGGTCATTATGGCCAAACAGTCCTATTTTTGTTTCATCAGACGAGAGGACATTTCTCCAAAAAGTACGATCTTTGTCCTCATGTGCAGTTGCAAACCGTAGTCTGGCTTTTTATGGCGGTTTTTGGAGCAGTGGCTTCTTCCTTGCTGAACGGCCTTTTCAGGTTAGGGTCGATATAGGACTTGTTTTACTGTGGAGATAGATACTTTTGTACCTGTTTCCTCCAGCATCTTCACAAAGTCCTTTGCTGTTGTTTTGATTTTCCCATGATGTCAAGCAAAGAGGCACTGAGTTTGAAGGTAGCCTTGAAATACAACCACAGGTACACCTCCAATTGACTCAAATTATGTCAATTATCCTATCAGAAGCTTCTAAAGCCATGACATCCTTTTCTGAATTTTCCATGCTGTTTAAAGGCACAGTCAACTTAGTGTATGTAATAATCTGTCTGTAAACAATTGTTGGAAAAAATTACTTGTGTCATGCACAAAGTAGATGTCCTAACCAACTTGCCAAAACTATAGAAATTTGTGGAGTGGTTGAAAAACGAGTTTTAATGACTCAACCTAAGTGTATGTAAACTTCCGACTTTAACTGTATGTACAAATAAGAGGCGGAGTGGGATTTGTGGTGGGGACTTGAGATGATTTGTCTAGGGTTGGTTTAAGGGTACTATTAAAATCTCCGGCCACCACGCCAAAGGAAACACAATGCTCATTAAACAGGGTTATAATTTTTGACATGAAAGCAGGAGTATCTGTGTTAGGGGCGTATATGTTTAAGATAGTAATTGGTTGTCCATACAGTGACCCAGTTATCAAAATAAATCTCCCCTCCGGATCAGATATGTTTTTGTCAATTATGATTGGAACATTCTTATGGATAAGTATGGCTGTACCTCTACTGTTTGTTTTGAAAGATGAGAAATACACTTGTCCCACCCAAGCTCTGCGGAGTTTGGCATGTTCAGCATCACAGAGGTGTGTCTCTTGTAATAGCGCGATGTCTGCTTTTTCCTTTTTTAGAGCACATAGTATATTTTTTYGTTTTATTGCATGACCTAGACCATGGCAGTTTCATGTCAATAGATTTAAGGTACTAGTCATCGTCATCGAACAGTAATCGAACTTTACTGCAAGTCATCTCTGGGTAAAGGTGGATAATAGTTACAGCTGCGTTCACATAAAAGGAAAATAAATGGTGTACATAAAATAACAATGTCTGAACACCCCAGCCGAGTTCCCAAACAACTCGACATATCCCGTTGGATCTATTACCCCCCCCCGCTCAGTCTCAATTCTGTGTTCCGAAAAAAACAAAAAAACGGGAACAGTTAGCAACGCACAACGTCTCCCCCTCCCCACCAAAGAAATGCCTCATCCTCTCCTCTCCGCCCCGCATTGAGTAAATGACAACGTAGCCCCCGTCCAGACCACATTAAAAGAGTGAGAAAATAAAATCAATAGCCCAGCCTACATATACCTCCCCAAGGGACATAGGGAACCACAAGTAATAATAGCAACAACAAAAAAAGGTAAATGAAAGTAGGCTGAAACGTTAGTAGGTCTAGGTTAGGCTATAGAGCCTATCCCTCTCAGCTAAAGGAAAATAAATATATATTAGACGGCTATAATGACATTTAGCAGGGCGGGTGGGTCTTTGGATGTCGGCTATATGTTGTCTTACCTCCTTTAGTAATAACAGTAATCGCATTTAGTCATTGGTCCATTTCTCATTGACCAGGATTGTCTTTCAAAAAACGTTTTGCCTCTTCGGGAGTTTTGAAGTGTCGCAGGGCTCCTTGGTGAAGAATCCTGAGCTCGTTTGGGTATTTGAATCCCCTCAAGATGCCTCGGTCAATGGAGTACTTCTTCACCTCGTCAAACTCTCGCCGCTTTCGGCGTATTCCAGCTGACAGGTCCTGGTGTAAAGTGAGTTTGGTGTTTCCCACTGTAATGGTGTTGATTTTCGCCGCCTGTAGGACTCGTTCCTTGTCGGTGAATCTCAGGAAACGTATGGTGATTGGGCRCGGTGGTTGTCTGGCTGCTGGTGGGGGCCTCAGTGCTCAGTGAGCTCTCTCAAGTTCTATGGGCCTGTCGGTGGACATGTGGAGCCACTCGGGAAGTTTGTCTTGCAGGTAGCGGATCAGTGGCATGTTTCCCTCTTCTTTTTCGCCCAGATTTAATAGAACACAATTATTCTTTCGCCCCCTGTTTTCCAGGTCCTCTGTTTTCTCTTCCAGATGCTCTATTTTCTTTTTGCATATGCTATTGTTTCCATGGCATCTGTCAATAAGTTTTCCATGGATAGGATTCGCCCCTCTGCCTCGTCCAGGCGCCCCCGCTTTTATGGTTATCTTGTTGTTGATGTCAGGCAAAGCATTTTCCAGCATTGTCACCTTGCCCCTATCGCATTGAGCTGAGAGTTAATGGCATCTAATTTAATGTTGAGTTCTGTACGTTGGGATCTCAACTCAGAAAGGATGTCATCGACAGAGTGCGAGGTTGGCATTCGTTGGCCTCGGGGGAACACGTCCTCTTGCTCCTGGCTAATGGCACTAGCTTTTTCTGGAGCTAGCTGCTTCTTGGAGGCTTTAACCGTCGCTAATGCTCGAGTCCGGGTAAAATTGTCACCTGTAATGTCACCTTTTGTAGCCGCCATGACTTTTTGACTAAAGCTAAAGGAGTTTAAACTTGAAGTGGAGGTAAGATTAGGAATTGGAAACTACTTGTGCGGAGCTCTTAGTTCATGCGGCCATCTCGTTCAAGGGTCACGTGATCCCCCCGGAATTATGTTTTTAGACATTTTTACAATTAATAAAAAATGAACAGCTGAAATGTCTTGAGTCAATAAGTATTCAACGCCTTTGTTATGGCAAGCCTAAATAATTTCAGGAGTAAATATTAGCTTAACAAGTCACATAATAAGTTGCATGGACTGACTCTGTGTCCAATAATAGTGTTTAACATTATTTTTTAATGACCACCTCATCTCTGTACACACCACACATCCAATTATCTATAAGGTCCCTCAATTGAGCAGTGAGTTTCAAAAACAAATTCAACCACAAAGACGAGGGAGAAGGGTAAAAAACAAGCTGAATTCCCTTTGGGCATGGTGAAGTTATTAATTACACTTTGGTTGGTGTATCAATACACCCAGTCATTACAAGATATATGTGCCCTTCTTAAATCAGTTGCCGGAGAGGAAGGAAACTGCTCAAGGATTTCACCATGAGGCCAATTGTGACTTTAAAACAGTGGTAGGAGAAAACTGAGGATGGATCAACAACATTGTAGCTACTCCACAATACTAACATAAATGACAGAGTGAAAAGAAGGAAGCTTGTATAAAATAAAAATATTCCAAAACATGTATCCTGTTTGCAAAGCACTAAAGTAAAACTACAAACATTTGGCAAAAAAAAAAACTTTTATGTCCTGAATACAAAGTGTTATGTTTGGGGCAAATCCAACACAACACATCACTGAGTACCACTTCATAATTTCAAGCATGGTGGTGGCTTCATCATGTTATGGGTATGCTTGTCATCGACAAGCCCTAGGGAGTTTTTKAGGATAAAAAAAACCTGGTTCAGTTTGCTTTCCAACAGACACTGGGAGACAAATTCATCTTTCAGCAGGACAATAACCTAAAACACAAGACCAAATATACAGTGGAGTTGCTTACCAAGACAACGTTGAATGTTCCTGAATGGMCTAGTTACAGTTTTGACTTAAATCGGCTTGAGAATCTATGGCAAGACATGAAAATCTTGAAAAGCTTGAACAATTCTTTTTAGAATAATGTGCAAATATTGTACAATCCAGGTGTGCAAAGCTCTTAGAAACTTACCCAGAAAGATGGCTGTACATTGCTGCCAAAGGTGATTCTAACATGTATTGACTCAGGGGTGTGAATACTTATATGAATGAGATATTTCTTATTTGTGTGTGTGTGTGAGTGAGTGTAAGTGTGTGTGGCATCAGTATACATGTGTGCGCATGTTATTTGTGTGTGGTTGTATGTAGTGTGTGTGTGCGTGTGTTGGGGTGTCAGTGTAAGTATCTGTGAGTGTGTGGGTATGGGTGTRTGTGGACCATGTTAATTCCTTAGTGATGTGGACACCGAGGAACTTGAAKCTCTCGACCCGCTCCACTGCAGCCCGATCAATGGGGATAGGGGCGTGCTCGCCCCTCCGCTTCCTGTAGTCCACGATCAGCTCCCTTGTCTTGCTGACATTGAGGTAGAGGTTGTTGTCCTGGCACCACACTGACAAGTTTCTGACCACCTCCCTATAGGTTGCCTCATCATTGTCAGTGATCAGTCCTACTACCATCGTGTCATCAGCAAACTTGATGATGGTGTTATAGTCATGTACGGCCATGCAGTCGTGGGTGAACATAGAGTACAGGAGGGGACTAAGCACACACCCCTGAGCGGCCCCGTGTTGATGGTCAGCATAGCGGATATGTTGCTGCTTACCCTCACCGCCTGGGGGCGGTCCATCAGGAAGTCTAGGATCCAGTTGCAGAGGGAGGGGTTCAGTCACAGGGTCCTGAGCTTGGTGATGAGCTTGGAGGGGACTATGGTGTTGAATGCTGAGCTGTAGTCAATGAACAGCATTCTGACATATGTATTTCTCTTGTCCAGGTGGTTAACGGCAGTGTGGAGTGCAATAGAGATTACGTCATCTGTGAATCTGTTGGGGAACTATGCGAATTGGAGTGGGTCCAGTGGGTTTAACATGGAGGTGTTGGGTCAGCATTAGGTCTGGGGAGGATGTCAGATTCTCTTGGACATTTAGAAAAACTTGTTCTGGGGAGGGTCCTCTTCAGACAGACAACTCTGCCAACAAATCATAAGTTTGAGTAGGCGGGCCAAGGCTGAAAAATCTAACTCTTTCCATAGCCTGTAGGCAGACATCTCAGAACGTCGCGATTCGAAACAGTTTTCTGGCAAAATCTTTGCTGTGGTTTTAGTGAAGGTAGATGATGCAAACTAGCCACTTGAAATGCACTCATTAAAAATAACCTCCACATTCTCCATCAGCTAGCTAGCTACTACTTTGTGTCCGGCGGGGATGTTTATGCTAGGGCAACAAGCGGATAAGGTGGTGATGTCACCGGATAAGGCAATGACGGTCTTTACTGTTCTGACTTTTCCTCTCTGTCCCAACTGACGCAGGTACTGTACTTGTACAGATGTGTATGCTGAAACATTGGTACATTGTGGGAGGCAACCCATCCGTCTAGAAAGATAGATAGTGATAGTGATGCACAAGTTATGCCCATTTGAAACATCACCTACTTCTGGCAGCATTTACCTGMCAGATTCAGAAGCTTGAAAACACAATTGGGGAAAAAAAGTTTAGAAGAGAAAAAACTACAACTGAACATAATGTTTATTTTATTTTATTTTGGAGTCAAAGATAGTTTCAGTRTAGTTTAGTTTTGAAAGAGGTTTCTTAATTATTTTATTTCAGTTTACTAAATTGTTTTTTCATGATTCCTGCAACATCTGTAGTAAACCTAACAGGTTGGCCATCCAACGTAACTACATATCCAATCCCTTGGTCGTATATTATATATTTCATTTAATTATTGTATGATAACCTTACATAGCACACTGGGTAGAAAAGGAAGACTGATTATTTATCTTTTTCCGTCTTGCCTAATATGTGTGAACCCATTAGTGAGTCCGGTGCATGGGAGTTTGTGCTTGTGGCTCCAGCTGAAAAGAGTGCCAAAATACTCAGGTTTTTGAAATGTCCATTTATTCAGATTTGCCAGCGTTGTTTTCCTCTTTAGGTCTCTTAGAGACTGGTTTTACACTGTCTACACGCATTACTKCTATAGCCGGTTGAAGGCTGATCCTGTCACCCACATTTTGTGTGCAGCTGGGCCACCCAGTCTGGACGTGCCTCGAGCATGTCATCCCTCTGTGTGGTCCTCACAAAAGAGAAACAGATAGACGGAGGGAAATGTAGGGAAGTGCCAACTAAGAGGGAGATGTTTCAAAATCTGACACTGTCATTTCTGGGCAAGGAGGGGAGGGGAAAGGAAGGGAAGGAAAAGGACAGAAGAAAAAATACAATAAAGCATAGGAAGAGACAGAAWGTGTTGTGAGTCATGCCATGGGAGGAAAGAACAAAGTTGGAAGGGTAGTGTGAGAGGTGACAGAGGAGGAGTGAATTAAAGCATCCAATTGGATTTGCAGGGAAATAACTCTATATTATAGTAGGTACCTGTTGGTAGGCCTGGATATATGTGAGAGGCAAAGTCTGCAATGCTGTCATGAAGGCAAAGGGTGGCTACTTTGAAGAATCTAAAATCTAAAATATATTTTGATTTGTTTAACACTTTTTTGGTTACTACATGATTCCATATGTGTTATTTCATAGTTTTGATGTCTTCACTATTATTCTACAATGTAGAAAATAGTACAAATAAAGAAAAACCCTTGAATGAGTAGGCGTGTCAAAACGTTTGACTGGTACTGTATATATATTGAACTATGCTTCCCTCCTGGAGATGATAGTATGAGAGCCATTGAAACCATGGATCCCAAATTAGAGCAGTAAGATTATTATACTGGAGTATATTATAGCTTTTAATAAGGGCAAACTCCCATTTCCTATTTGTAGAGTAAACACAGGTGATATCATTTACAGACATTTTTACTTTTTTAACCATCACATACAGGAGATGGGGATCATATTTTGCAATAAAAACACCAGTAATGTAGACTATAAATACCATAAACCAGTTCGGATCTTCAAATGTGGGTTTGTGAARATTCATCATAAAGAGCACAAAATCCCCCTTCATTAGGTTTATTTGTGGCTTGCTGGATGGAGAGAAGAGAAAGGCCTTTTCCGGAGCACATGGTACAGATCCAGTGCCCTGAAGGTGTTGTGTCAGTGAAACACAGGCAGCTGGGAGAGATTAATAAACGGCCGTGCATCGTAAATACTGCTGTGCTCCAGTGATTTATGCCACATCAGACAGCGGAGGGATGGGGAGATAAGGGCAGCGCAGAGACAAACGTTCTGTTCCAGCGTGGGAGGGAGGGGGACACATCTCCCCACCCTCCATCTGATGCGAGCTTGTGCTGTGCCAAAGGTATCTGAGGCTGGAGAGACTTGATGAGGAATCTGGGAGTCACAGAGAGGAGAGGGGCATAAGAATACCCAAAGCAGGTTTTTCTGCTATCATATGGGTGTGTAACCTCGCATCCAAAGAGACTGCAAACTAACTTAGTCAGTCAAGCAAAAATGTTTCTTGAATCAGTCACTCGTATACATGCCATCGGATCACAGGTGATAAAGCACAGAAATACTGGTCTATATTTGATTAKACAGCTGTGTCTGTGTTTAGTTTTTTACTGCGATACAGTTTTTCCCTACCTCTAAATCAGTAGTTTCCTATCTGGAATCAATCATATACACATAAGATAGCCTCCAAAATTACCAGTTGACTTGCTTCATGAAAAGCCAAAGGGTGTGAGTATTTACACTCACACAGATGGGAGTGATTTGTTGATATCCAAACTAATATATAATGTCTTGTTTTACCAGGGTTTGCAGAATGTTGCGGTCACAGAGGGGAGGAAAGGGTGAAACACAGCGCTCTCTGGCCAACAGGAGAGGAAGAAGGTAGTTAGAATCAGGTCTTTTGGCTCTGCTGATCTTCCTCTGGGGAGGAAGGAGGTTTCCATGGCCAGAAAATTTAAGACATGTAAAACAGGATCTACAAACCAGTAACCTACTCCAGGTTGACTCTCCACCCCAGTGGGCACAAACTGGTTGAATCAACGTTGTTTCGAAGTAATTTGTCAACGTATTGTGACGTGGAAAATACATTGGATTTGGAAAAAGTMATCAATGTGATTGCTTTGAAGGTGAAAATTTCAACCACTGGATTATGTCATAATRGTAACCAAATTTCAACATAGATCAACCTTGTATAAAATATGTTGAATTTGTACCTTTAAAATAACCTCAGTGTTAAATCCAATATCAGAAGAAACTAAAACAATAGGCACTTTCTACTGGAGAATTGATCTATCTACAGCTAACCTTTGATCTCCCATACAGGGTTTTAAACAAGCCCAACCCTGCTTAGCTTTGATATTTGTCAATGACTATTACCAATGGGCTTTTGAGAGATTGCCACTTAAAAATGGGTAGGTTTAAGAGAGCAAATGAAATGTGACCATTATTTTGTCACTCATATCATCAACAATGCTATTTAGCCCTACAGTATATAGCATTTGCCAAGTAATCAACAGCTATTGTTTCAATTCAACAAAAATAGGCAATACAATAGGCCTAGGGCAGGGTTCCCCAACTGGCAGCCAGAGGCCGAATTTGACCCGTGAGTGATTTTATTTGCCCCCTCTCAATTGTTGGACATAAAAGACTGTAAAAACACCAGCAAATCAGCTACAAGTGATTTTAATTTTGGAAATCTGTTCTAAAGTATTCCCACGTATAATAGAGAGATATGTGACACCGTAAACCATCAGATCCTCCTCTCCACCCTCTCAGGGCTGGACATCTTAGGCTCTGCACATTCTTGGATCGCATYCTACTTGGCAGGCCGCTCCTACCAGGTGACGTGGAGRGGATCTGTGTCTGCACCACGTAATCTCACTACTGGTGTCYCCCAGGGCTCGGTTCTAGCCCATCTCCGCTTCTCTCTATACACCAAGTCAGTCAGCTCCGTCATATCCTCACATGGTCTCTCCTATCATTGCAATCCGGATGACACTCAATTACTTTTCTCCTTCSACCATTCTGACACCCAGTTGGTGACACGCATCTCTGCGTGCCTGGCAGATATCTCAGCTTGGATGTTGGCCCACCACCTCAAGCTCAACCTTGACAAGACAGAGCTGCTCTTCCTCCCAGGGAAGGCCTGCCCACTCCAATACCTTTACATCACTGTTGACAACTCCACAGTGTCCCCCTCCCAGAGTGCAAAGAACCTTGGCGTGGCCCTGGACACGATCTGTCCTCCTCTAAAATCACAGCAGTGACTTGCTCCTACAACATCCGTAGAGTACGATCCGACCTCACACAGGAAGCGGCGCAGGTACTACTAATCCAGGCACTTGTCATCTTCTGTCTGGACTACCGAAAGTCACTGTTGGCTATGCTCCCCGCTTGTGCCATCAAACCCCTGCAACTTATCCAGAACGCTGCAGCCCGCCTGGTGTTTAASCTTCCCAAATTCTCCTATGTCACCCTGCTCCTCTGCACACTCCACTGGCTTCCAGCTGAAGCTCACATCCACTACAAGACCATGGTACTTGCATACAGAGCAGCAAGAGGAACTACCCCTCCCTATCTTCAGGCTATGCTCAAACACTACACCTCAACCTGAGTATTCCGTTCTGCCACCTCTGGTCACTTGAGCTCCCGCTCAGCCCAGTCAAAGCTTTTCACTGTCCTGACACCCCAATGGTGCAAACAGCTTCCCCCTGAAGCTAGGACACCAGAATCCATGCACATCTTCCGAAAACATCTGAAACTCTACCTCTTCAAAAAGTATCTTAAATAATCCCACAGCACCCCGCCCGAAAGGTATYTTCTGCTTGGATAGTTCCATCTGTGCYACTGATTTAGTCTGGCTTTATTTCCARTTTGTCTACAAATKAATAATTGATATGTTGGATTCAGGTCTCCATCTCAACCAAAAATCTAAGTTAAAGAATAGAACTAAATCAAACTTTAGATTTTTGGTTGAGATTGAGWWGTGTATTCAACATATCAATTATTAATTTGTAGACAGACTAGAATTAAAGCCAGACTAAGTGGAACAGTGGAACAGATGGAACTATCCAAGCAGAAGATACATTACTTTCAAATGTTGATATTTGGTTACGTTAACAACCAAACACAATTCAATATCACTTTTGAAATACAATAAATAACCTATTAACTTGCTGACAACTTAACAAACTTTTTGGTTTATCAACCAAAAATAAAAGTTAAAGAGTGGGATTAAGTTATCAATATTTACAAATGTATAAATTTGGTAGATAGATTTTCATAATTTTGACCTCCCCACAGTTATAATTGTGTAAACTCTAACATAGCCAATTAGCTAGAAAGGTAACTTCAAACATATTTTTGGTAGTAGCAGCTGTTAAGCAAATGAAGCACAATGATAGCACATGAATCTGTTGTATAAATAAACAAAATATCTGACATTGTATTCCCATTTGAACTTTAAAATATCTGACATTGTATTCCCATTTGAACTTTAAAATATCTGACATTGTATTCCCATTTGAACTTTAAAATATCTGACATTGTATTCCCATTTGAACTTTGCTGTGCTTTTAAATGGTTGAAATGGTTGGGGCGGCAGGTAGCCTAGCAGTTAAGAGCGTTCGAATCCCCGAGCCGACTATGTGAAAATCTGTCGATGTGCCCTTGAGCAAGGCACTTAACCCTAATTGCTCCTGTAAATCGCTCTGGATAAGAGCGTCTGCTAAATTAATTAAATATAATATAAAATGTTGAAAGCGCAGTGATAGACATTTGGGTGACAGCTAAATAAAAAATCTGACATTGTTTTTCCATTGGAATTTGGTTGTGCTTTTAGATTTTTGTAAGCATAATGATAACACATTGACAATTCAACTAATTTTTGGTTGAATATAGGTTGTAATCTCAATGATCAACGTCTAAACCAAATATTACCCAAGTATCCACATTGAAATGACGTGTTGTGCCCAGTGGGACTTTTGGAGCTTAGCTAGAGGTAGACAGAGAGAGAGGAAGGAGATMGAGAAAGAGCTAGAGAGAGTTTGAGAGGAGAGAGACACTGGACCCTTGTGCCTTGTTAGTTGTTACTGTACCTGACAAAGGCAAAGGCCCATAAACAAATGGCAATTTGGAGCATTACAGCGGTAAAGGGGCTTTATCTTTTATACATGGTTTCATATACTCATCTCACATTATGGAATGTTCTGGAWATGGGTACAATATCATTTTGGATCTGTGTACCTTTTATTTGCCAATGGGCCTTCCTCCCCACACAGACTGATGCCACTTCCACTCATCTCTCTCTCCCCTCTTTGGGAATTTGCGGTCATTTTGCAATCAAACTTTAAATGTAGATACTTACAATAATCATCCCAAAGTAAAGTATACCAAACTATGAAAACATGAACATACTACAACCATGTGTGTTCGCTTCAGTCATACAGTACAGTTCACTGAGGTGCAGCCAAGGAGAATGATTAATGACTCATATTTTCAATTTTTTTGACTGAACATTATCAGATAATTGTGACAAAATGGAAGGGTGTGGGTTAAACAAGGAAGAATTGGCATGGCACAATGGATGAGAGCACTAAATATAGCTGCTGCAGGGAAGCGGCCAAGAGGGATACGGTACTGGTATATCCTGTTAAACTCAAACTGTCTGTGGTATTATCAGACCGACAGTCTGGGATCTTAAATCCATCCACCTTGTTGCCAAAACACAAAGGTGGAACACAAGCTGCTTGGCTGAGCCCTGTGAATCCGAGACCCTCGTCGGAGCGGATGGGGAAAGCGGACGAGGTGAATAATTGCTTTATGACAATGACATGGGTGATAATGAAAAGAAGATTTACGTAATCACAATAATTACAATGCTTCAGGGGTGAYGTCATACAGAGCCCTTATGGTAGAAAACTTCTCGCTTACTGCACAGTATGGAGGCTGTGTTGCAACGTCACACAAATACCCCAGTGTTTAGGTGGAAGACCTCATAGTTATAGCCAATTATTGCTTAATATTTGATTTATTTTGTCATTTGTACACCCAAGTTTTAACTGGCAAACCTCTTGTCAGTTGGAGAAAATAACAGATGACACTGAAGGTGCAGGCACCTTCCAGTGTCTCCTCCTAATACTTCAGAACTGTACACACAGCACAGAGCACTGGAGATGAGTCAAACACATAGGATGGGGCCAGAAGGCTCATACCAGAGCCTGCTGGCCCCATCCTATGTGTTTGATGTCACTCGCAGGCCGTTCTCTCCCCTCCTCGCCACGGCCGCAGCAGTGGTGCAGGCAGCCCAAAGCTCGCACCACGTTCGGTGGGAGAGAGTGTGCAATTATGTGGATGGAAAATGCAAGGCAATTACTGAATTGAGCAATCCTTATATTTATATAATAGCATCCACTACCATACCCTTCGGATAATATAAATAAATAGTGAGGTTAGTGAACAATGACATAGTAGAGCGTTTTGACATCATTATCAAATAACGGCGTTAACAAAAACGACTTAGCATACAGAGTGCTGTGGATGAAAACTGAGGGGCTCCTATTTAGCAACGGCAAACAAACAATTGCTTCATAGCTGTAGATCAAGTCAATCCTTTTAGTTTGGCATCAGTTCTCTCAGATGTTCTTTCAGTCTGCTCTCTGGCAAGGTGAAGGTAAGAGAGGAAGATTGGCTTTTACTTAACAGATCAGCAGTCCAACAATCCTCCCATCCACCCTGTGTGTAGTGGGACTGGACAGGGAGTACACTTTAAACTGAATGGGTGGACAACTTAATCTTCTTTCATCATAGAAGGCATGTGAACAGTCAGTATATCAGCTATACTGGCCAACAGACCACCATTCACATTTTTGAATTGCACAGCACACTAGAAAATACATTTGATTCAATGTAATAATCCATCAACTAACGATTACATGAGAATGCAAGTGTAAACCAGGCCCAAGTATGAAGGCATTCTGGGCCAGCAGCTGGGTGGGTTTCAGCAGCTAAGCTGTTCTGCTCTGGTCTGCTGAGATCCTGCTAATGACTATCCATGTGGACTCCATTTCCTTCCTGTCCCCATCCCGCCCACCTATTTATCCTGACACACACACACCGAGAATGATAGTGAGAGATTTGTTGTTTTTCTCTTATATGCTTTTAAATGGCAGATAGGAGTTCCCAGTAGGTTAGAGGGCAACAAACTTCAAATGCCTGGACAACAACCGACAACAGTGCTTTCCCCGTCATTTGCTAGGAAAACACTTCCCGTCGTGGGCTCCCCGMCCCCAGCCTGCGTTCCCCCACTGTAAATCATGATGAAATGGCTTGCAGGTGTCAGGATTAAAGAATAGTCACACAGGACCTCCARCCCCAGCTGGGTCCCTCCCCTTGCCAGGTCTTCTGTTGCTATTTGTTTTTGTGAGATCCTCTTGTATAGTACCAGGGACCGGCACCGAGGAAGGCAGGGCCGGTTGGGGGACGGGGGGCTCTGGGCCTGTTCTGAGTTATGCACTCAGTTWGCCCAGTGAGTAAGAGAGCAGATGTCCCTCCTGCCCTCTCAGGGTGTTTAGCATACCTGCCTCCTCCAGTTAAACAACATAACCTTCACACATCTCTGGCTGTATGAGCCAACACCGGCCCCATGCCAGAGGCTCTGGGATCAATAAATCCYCCTGTCAGCAGCCATGAGCAGCGAGCACAGAGAGAGGAGCTATGCAAAGAAGAGGATGCTTCAAAAATGTTACTTTATGTGACTGCGGTGTAAACCGTGGAAACTGTAAAACTGACAGCACAGTGCTAACAACACGCTCAAAGTATAAACCCAAATTAATGAACTTTAAAGCTATGTGTCTATATGCTGAGTGTATCCTTCTGATAGTTTCACTCAGGGGTGGACTGGCCATCTGGCATTTTTGGCAAATGCCAGATGTGCTGGTCCATTCTTAGCCTAGTGGGCCTGTCTAACTTGGCTTTTTTGCACAAAATGATAATTATCTGGCTAATAATGGGCTAATAATAGGCCACGTGGGGGGCCACGAGGAAAGAACAATGGACAAAAAATGGTCCGGTGTGTTAAAAATGCCAGAGATGATTTCTGGTCCCAGTCTTCCCCTGGTTAAACTCTTTGTTAAATCAACCAAGAAACAGAGAGAAAGGGAAGAAAAAGAGAGGACACAATTTTCTCTCTCGGATCTTTCTCTGGAGAACCTGGGTACCTGATTACCTGCTCTTTAAGTAGTTAAGTACCTCCCCTGTGTTGTGCTGACTAGGCTGTTGTGAGAGAAGAGTSAGTGGTTCTGCCAGCTCTGTTCCCCAGCTGAGGAGAAACCACAATATTAACCAAAAACAGCTTTGACAGTGTAGGAGCAGCCTCCATGGAGAGACGTGGTCCCTGGGAATTCCGAAGTGGTCCAGAAACCTCCTCACTGAAATTATCACTGACACATTGGTGAGTCTGCAGCTAAGAGCTGGACAGAATATGGAGATATGTTGATATATTGAGAGGGACTACTGAGTCCATTACTGTGAACCATCTATAATACTACACGCTGTAGCTATGGGCTATACAAGTCATTATCATACCCTATATCTTATGAAATGTCATATAATCTTTAGGTCTTTAACATCCTGCGAGTGCCAAAAGACAGTATTATATTGGATTGTACAATATGGTCTCTGAGGAGCATGCCATRTTAATATATAACTGCTTTAATCATTCTTAGAGATTTAAAATAACACTGACTTCAAACCCCCCTCTAGCACAAAGCTGGAGGAAACTCAATGGTTTGGTGGGAAGTTGGGTTAGTTTACAAGTGCTTCAGTGAAAGGGGACCCCACAGAGCAGGCTTTATACAGCCAGCGTTATTTCACAGAACACAATCTCTTGGACAACTTGTACCCCCTTCTTGCGCTAAAGAGGAGAGACAGTCGGGGGAGGGGGAAGAAGAAGGCTCTCATGTGGCTGATTTGATAATGACCGTTCTGTTGGGAGCGGATTGATAGACGCTGTCAGAGAAACATAAGAACTCTCGAGAGCGTTGTCAGGGGCCTGCGCGAGCCGAAAG
Organism: Salvelinus sp. IW2-2015; assembly: GCF_002910315.2. Taxonomy (NCBI): domain Eukaryota; kingdom Metazoa; phylum Chordata; class Actinopteri; order Salmoniformes; family Salmonidae; genus Salvelinus; species Salvelinus sp. IW2-2015. The sequence goes on from NC_036855.1 coordinate 60,653,696, forward strand.
CCATAAGAGACGTGTGTAGCTCCTGCCAAAGGATGTCCACCAGTCCCCATCCACTGCCAGACGGGAAGGGGAGACCCACTCAGKTTGAATGGAGYGAGCTGCTGCTCAGCAGCAGATGTAAGGGTGGATTGTTCCCAGTAGAAATATTAATCCAGAAGGGTTTGAAGATTATGTTGTGTCGTTAAAGGTATTTCAATAATTGTCAGTTGACATATTTATTTTGTTGAAAGGAGGAAGAGGAAGARACATCTCTCYGGAAGATAAAACAAACACTCCACCCTTGAGACCTCACAGTGTAACACCATCTGAGACTGTTGTTCCTGTGCAACATCTGAAACACACACTGTCTCTTCACACACAGAGACGGGAGATCAGTTGGTATGGTGGATGGCCTGTCTGTGTCTTACGAGGGCTCTATTTCTCTGGGAGCCCACTGTATATCTGCGAGAAGTGAAAACGATATGAGAGGGTGGATACTGCAGCCGTGGGGTGACTGACAGTACCTGCCCGCGTAGGCACCCCATGCAGCATGTAAAACATGTCAGAGAGGAGTGGAGCCCTCCCCTCCCCTCTCATCTCTTTCCTTCCATCATCCCTCGCTCTGATCTGCTCTCCTCTTCCACACACTCTGCTTTCTATTAGACAGCACTGTGGCACCTGTAGGGRCTCAGGCAGAGAGGTACAGACACAACCATCTGCAGCTCTGTGAGCATTTGCCAGAGTGTGATACATTCTCCATTGGTCACGGTCCTCTGTGTAATTCTGCTTTGTTTTGTGCTGGCGAAGAACAAAGAGGAACWGGAAGACAAACAGCCTTTATGAATTTAGTTAAGTGGATGGGTGGATGACACTCCACCCTTCATACGATTGAATCATAGGGCCGCCCTCCATAACAGGAAGACAGCACTTTCTTTCTGCCCCCTTTACCTTTCCATTTCGTACTGTGATTATGTCAGCAGAGATTGTTTATAGATAAAGGGCTAGTTATTCTGGATTTTAACCACATGTTTATGGGTGGAGAATTCCATGTAATCATTTCCCATAGGATTTTGTTTGTGAGCCATTTCTAGACATATATATAACATACATCTCGAAACCCACCAATAAACAATGAATCCAATAACAACAGCAGGAAAGTTTTACTCACAGTTGCACTGTATGTACACTACATATATAAAGGTATGTCGACACTCCTTCAAATTAGTGAATTCGGCTATTTCAGTCACACCCATTGTTGCCAGGTGTATATAATCTAGCACACAGCCATGCAATCTCCATAGACAAACATTGTCAGTAGAACATGCACAGAGCCCTGACCGCAACACCATCGAACACCTTTGGGATAAATTGGAACGCTGGCTGCGAGCCAGGCCTAATCGCCCAACATCAGTGCCCGACCTCACTAATGCTCTTGTGGCTGAATGGAAGCAAGTCCCCGCAGCAATGTTCCAATTATCTAGTGGAAAGCCTTCCCAGTAGAGTGGAGGCTGTTATAGCAGCAAAGGGGGGGCCAACTCCATATTAATGCTCATGATTTTGGAATGAGATGTTTCGACGAGCAGCGTGGTCATGTAGTGTACGTATGTATGTATGTACACTTACCGTTCAAAAGTTTGGGGTCACTTAGAAATGTCGTGTTTAAGGAAGAAAATCTTGTTTTTTTGTCCATTAAAATAAATCAAATTGATACAGAAATACATTGTAGACATTGTTAATGTTGTAATCTTAGGGATAGCCGTTTTTTTCCCATTTTTCGCCGTAAAATGAATGACATACAACAACAATATCTAACTGCCTGTAGCTCAGGCCCTGAAGCAAGGATATGCATATTCTTGGTACCATTTGAAAGGAAACACTTTGAAGTTTGTGGAAATGTGAATTGAATGTAGGAGAATATAACACAATAGATCTGGTAGAAGATAATTACAAAGAAAAAAAACGTTTTTTTTCTACCACCATTTCTTTGAAATGCAACAGAAAGGTCCCACATCTAGCCATCACTCTGGTTGTAATTCCAATGGTGACCACAAGATGGCACGCATGTACTTGTCCTCTTGCTCAGTTGTTGCACCGGGGCATCCCACTCCTCTTTCTATTCTGGTTAGATCCAGTTTGCGCGTGTTCTGTTGAAGGGAAGTAGTACACAGCGTTGTACGAGATCTTCAGATTCTTGGCAAATTTTCTCACTGCTCATGGAATTGCCTTCATTTCTCAGAACAAGAATAGACTGACGAGTTTTCTGTAGAAAGTCCTTTGTTTTTGCCGTTTTGAGCCTGTAATCGAACCCACAAATTGCTGATGCCCAGATACTCACCTAGCCTAAAGAAGGCCAGTTTTATTGCTTCTTTAATCAGCACAAACAGTTTTCAGCTGTGCTAACATAATTGCAAAAGGTGTTTCATATGATCAATTAGCCTTTTTAAAATGATAAACTTGGATAGCTAACACAACGTGCCATTGGAACACAGGAGTGATGGTTGCTTGATAATGGGCCTCTGTAGGCCTATGTAGATATTTCCATTAAAAAATTTGCCGTTTCCAGCTACAATATCATTTTCAACATTCAATGTCTACACTGTATTTCTGATCAACTCTGATGTTATTTTCTTAAAATGACAAAAAAAAGTGCTTTTCTTTCAAAAACAAGGAAATGTCTAAGTTGATCCCAAATATTGAAACGTAGTGGTATTACTGAATAAAATAAAAAAACAACATGTAAAAGTGTTGGTCCCATTTTTGTGAGCTGAATTAAAAGAGCCCCGAAATGTTCCATATGCACAAAAAGCGTATTCTTTCTCAAATGTTAGTCGCAACAAAGTTTTGTTTACATCCCTGTTAGTGAGCATTTCTCCTTTGCCAAGATAATCCATCCACCTGACAGGTGTGGGATATCAAGAAGCTGATTAAACAGCATGATCATTACACAGGTGCACCTTGTGCTGGGAACAATAAAAGGCCACTCTAAAATGTGCAGTGTTGTCCCACAACACAATGCCAYAGATGTCTCAAGTTTTGAGGGAGCATGCAATTGGCATACTGACTGCAGGAATGTCCTACAGAGCAGTTGCCAGAGAATTGAATGTTCATTYSTCTACCATAAGCCACCTACAACATCATTTTAGAGAATTTGGCATCACGTCCGACCGGCCTCAMAACCACAGACCATGTGTAACCACGCCAGCCTAGGACCTCCACATCCGGCTTCTTCACCTGCGGGATCGTCTGAGAAGGGGGAGGGGGGTGCTGAGGAGTATTTCTGTCTGTAATAAAGCCCTTTTGTGGGCCTATGCCATTCCCAGGCCCACCCATGGTTGCTTCCCTGCCCAGTCATGTGAAACCCATAGATTAGAGCCTAATTTATTTATTTAAATTGACTGATTTCCTTCTATGAACTGTAACTTAGTAAAATCTTTGAAATTGTTGCATGTTGCGTTTATATTTTTGTTCAGTATATGTTTGTATGTAACACTAGAGGAGGATGAGTGTGTAAGGTTAATTTAAAATAAAATATCAGGAACAGGAGACTGATCCCTCTGACTGGGCCATGGATACGGGAGTCTATACTATACTGTAACACACTCTCACACTGCACAGTCACATGGCCCATGTTCCTGAACATGATTAAGGTGGCCAATCCAGACTCTCTCACCATTAAAAAGGGATTGGATTTCATGAGAGTTTGACTAATAATAGAACCCAATCCTAATGACAATAGCAGCAGCCCAGGCTGTAAATGGATATGAAGCATTCCCAGTGCAGCGCAGTGAGAGCAGGGCCACACACTACAGTACCGCTCTCTCCTGTCACGACCAGTGGGAGGCTTCCTGACATTACACCCAGGCACATTATGTCTTTCCTCAGCCTCAACAACTTGTAGGAGATCTTGTGTGGCAGTCATATGAGGCACACAGGACCATTAAGAGGACCGTGAGAGACTACAAAAGGAGATATCAGACAGAGATGTAACACTCAGTCGTTCAGAAACTTGATCAGAAAAGTGCTGACTAAGCATCATTTGTGAATAATATTAACGCTGACAGCCTGGAGCAGCTTAAGATAATTAACGTTTGGAATTGGACAGTGTCTTCCTCCTCATTAAACAAAGATGTTTTCTTTTGGGGACAGAGAGATGGGACTGGAGTGATAAAAAATAGAGCGGGGCTTCCTGTTTTCCCTGACAGATGTAGTTCGTATCAAACTAACAAACAAATAAACAAGAAAACTGGGAAAAGACTCCCACTCGGTCTCCTCTGATGGATCACACCCTTCTGCAGCCGCCCCGCGGAGCCAGAACCATGCTGCAGACTGCTGCAATCAAAACCACCAGGCCCCAGAGCTCAGAGCGAGCTTAGCGTGGACACAACATTACAGCATATAAACAAGCCTGCAGTTCCATATAGAGGCCCTGTAATTGYTATGAGCTGGGCTAAGGAGGATTGCCTCTTTTTTACTGCAGGGTTTTACTACTGTTGTAAGACACAGTGCCCAGATCAGAACTTTATTACACAATGCAGACTTCATAGAATACAAGACATTCTCAAAATGCATACAGTACAGAACCCCCCTCCACCTTCCCCAGCAACACCCCCTCATCTGTAGCCTACWCCATGACTGCAGCTTATGAGAGAGGAACTGTCCTTCAGATTTGATCTAAAACCCCTTTCAACTCCCTGCCCACATCCAACATTCACACCTGCAACATTAAAAAGAATGTGGGCAACAATATTTGACATTTCAGAGGTTGTATTTCATGACCCTTTAAATGAAGTWAGTGCTCTCAATTTGTAATGTCTGGCACCATTCCCTGATTTGCTGCTAATTTACACTCCTGGTGCTTGTCAATTGGTGCTTCACAAATCAAGAGACATGATTTCAGTTAAAAATAATGAAAATAATGAAAAACAGAATTACATTGTATTCATCACGCCTCTTTGCTGACAACKTTAGATTGACGTCACATATAAAAGCCCCAGCCAAGAAGTTATTACTTAAAACTGGTATTTTGCATCTTGAATGTCATAACTGACATCATCCAGTCATCAGAGCCTCATGACAACCTCTCTAATGCCATCTACCAGGCGACTAGSAAATATACAGAGACAACCAATGTTCTATCTGTCACTTTGAATGGAAACATGCTCACTTTCTACCACTATACGACACCACATGAATTAAGTAACGATGTTACACMACGTCAGAGTTAGCAGTCTCATGCACCAGGATACAGTAGAACTCCTCTAATAAGCCAGGCGGCTGGACTTGTGTAATGTGTTGGGAGATTACCACGTAACATAACTCCACTAGATATAAATAGGTGAGACAAAAAATATAAGCCATCATCATTAATGGACTTGGTATAGCTGATGAGCAGAAATTAAGGTGGGAAAAGGGTATTGAGTAAAAAAAAAAAAAAAAATTGGACAAAAGCGGATTGTTATTGTTACATTAATCTGGATACAAGAATGGGAATTTTGCTCCTCATTATGGCCAAGCTGCTGGGCAAGACTCTGGTTTCTCTCCCCTACCGTGCCCTGGCACTCCCGCAGCATCCCCACGGAGACGGCTTCCTCGCCGTGATGAGCTTTTGACAGGCCGCGAAACGGCCCGCTTAATGCCGTGCCAGCCCAGACATGGGGCGGCTGGGACGCTGGCAGCTTCTTGGCCCTCTCCGCGCACCATGGGCCTCGGGCCTCTAGACCCTCTTTTCTCTGCTTTTCTTTCTGCAGCCTCATGATTGTTATGCAAAGTTCTCCAAGCAACAGTTGTTAAAGTCCACTTAGCCACAGATGTAGACAGGGATTTCAGACTGTTTCCCCTCTTGGTAGATTTGTAGACCTGGGCTGATTGTTGGTGTTATCTGGACTAAGCAGATGCTGGGCTGTGGCCCATTGGGCCACACATGAGGGACATCCACCACACCTCAGAACAGCAGGTTCTRGAATTAAACACAATTATGTCAGCTCAGGACTGCAAGTGACAGCTGACAGCTGTTCAGTCGGATCCATTCAGAAATGGTGACATTTGCTGCTTACTTTCAGTTATGATGAGGTGTCWTCATAGCCGAGGCCTTGCTGGTGTGCTTGCATTCCAACTCCTACAAACAACACTGACTGTATCCTCATGAGAGCAGTTGCATGAAAACAGAACCTAGTTATTTTCTGTGTGCATATCATTATTGTCAACTGGCCAATAAAACCMTTCCYATGTTTATCCAAAGTTTACTGTATGTTGGTGGTCTGTCCAGTGTAAAAAGGTGCGAGACAACAGGTTCCAGGTACCGTAAGGAAGGGCACAAAGTGGTGCTACTGCCCTCTTGTGTTGGACTGTGGAAGCTACATACTGTAGGTAACACGTCTGTAGTCCATCTACTGGAGATAGTTGAAAACGTCATAGTAATTAATTACAGCCATATAATGTTTYYYYCCCCCATATGTGGTCAGGGATACAGCTACTGTAAGATAAATATTTTTGTTAGGGAAACTAACRYGGCTTATTCTTGTAGGCCACAGGAGTGCAGAGTCTGGCATACTGTATTCCACATGGAACCTCAGTAGGATACAGTTCTGCATGCAATGTGTGACCTGGAYATACAGTACAGTAGCTTATATCTTGACGTATATCACTCAGAATGCTATTCTGGCAAAGCACTATATTAAAGATATCAAATGCTACTCATGGCCATAACTTTTCCATGTCATAATCAGCTTCTATCTAAATAATGTTTATATGGTTAAGTGTTATTTTTGCATAACACATACCAGCTTTTCTATTTATCCCTGCCTGTGCAAGGGCCTTCTCTAATGAATCTACTAACATACAGTGCCTTCAGAAAATATTCACACCCCTAGACTTTTTTCACATTTGTTGTGTTACAGCCTAGATTTTAAATTGATTACATTTAACATTTAAGTCATTTAGCAGACGCTCTTATCCAGAGCGACTTAGATTAAATTGAGATGTTGTGTCACTGGCCTAAACACACTACCCCATAATGTCAAAGTGGAATTATGTTTCTGGAAATGTTTACAAATTAATTAAAAATGAAAAGCTGAAATGTCTTGAGTCCATAAATATTCAACCCCTTTGTTATGCCAAAACTAAATAAGTTCAGGAGTAAACATGTGCTTAACAAGACACATAAAAGGTGCATGGAATCACTCAATGTGCAATAATAGTGTTTAACATGATTTTTGAATGACTACCTCATCTCTGTACCCCACACATACAGTCCCTCAGTCGAGCAGTGAATTTCAGACACAGATTCAACCACAAAGACCAGGGAGGTTTTTAATGCCTCGCAAAGGGCACCTATTGGTATATGGGTAAAAAAAAACATTGAACATCCCTTTGAGCATGGTGTTATTAATTACACTTTGGATGGTGTATTAACACACCCAGTCACTACAAAAATACAGGCGTCTTTCCTAACTCAGTTGCAGGAAGGAAACCGCTCAGGGATGTCACCATGAGGCTAATGGTGACTTTTAAACAGTTACAGAGATATGAGAAAACTGAGGATGGATCAGCAACACTGGAGTTACTCCACAATACTAACCTAAAAGACAGAGTGAAAAGAAGGAAACCTGTACAGAATAAAAAATATTAAATAATAGAGCTAAGCACAAGCAAAATCCTAGAGGAAAACCTGGTTCAGTCTGCTTTCCAACAAACAATGGGAGACAAATTCACCTTTCAGCAGGACAATAACCTAAAATACAAGACCAAATATACACTGGAATATTGAACAATCCAGGTGTGCAAAGCTCATTATGGAGTATTGTGTGGAGATGGGTGAGCGAAAATCTATTTAATGCTTTTTAATTTCAGGCTGTAACAACAAAATGTGGAATAAGTCAAAGGGTATGAACACTTTCTGAAGGCACTGAATCACAATATGACAAAGAAAATGTATACTACCAAGCCTTTCATTGTCTTCATACAAACCAGACATTAAAATCAACTTCAACTCATGGAAAAGTAAAGGATGGCGTTCATCTAAAAATACCAGATAGCAGCATTTTAAAGGGGATGTTTACTTCATGCACGATGAGACCCAGTTCCAGACAGCTGTAGTGCATCTCTAATGCAGTGTTTTAATAGGAGTAACACCAGCCAGGGAATTCAGTGATCTTATCTGCATATGGTGTTGATGATGGGGCAGCTGCACACACTTTCAGAACTGTTGAGGCCACGTGCGATGTCTCTTCTGGAAGACATCAGGCATGACATAAACAACCCTTTTCCTTACTGCCGTCTGTCTCAAAACTTTCTCACATAAAAAAAAAACTGAGACAGAGGCTTGAAAAACTAACTGTTGTCTTGTTAAAGTTATGAGTAACCTGGTCTCATTGGACAGAGTAGACTATACTAATGAACAGCAGCGGAATAGGGTAAAATAATACTGAATATCTGCACTTACATGTACAACCATGAGAACACAGCAGGATACCAGTTCAATAGCACCTACTCCCTGAAAACAATTTTCTCTGTGTTATGAAAACACTGCCATTTTCTGACCTGCTTTGACGTATGTCTTCCACGCATCAAGATTTATTATGAAAACAGATTTCCGGTGAATACCATTGACTGAAAAAGCTCTACATCATAAATAGAAAATTAGACTGAAATGTACAATTGATCAACAATCCACATATCAAAACACCAACGAATGAAACRAAAAAACCTGGAACACATAACTCAATCTGGTCCCAGTAAGAGGAGGCAGAGCTGRTTGTAATTGGAATGGGGGAGATAAACTACCATCACATAGCTGCTGACTGCTGCATTATTCAAATCCTTTTGTGCTCTGAGAAAAAAAAAACATAAGAGGGGAAAGAATGGAAAAAATTGTATGACCTCAGACTTTGTAACCTGGCAAACGTAGGATAATGCAATCATTTAGCTGAGAATCCAAATTGAGYTTAATGCCAGTCTATACATCACTGTTCACTGTACAGCCGAGCTGGCTGCTCTTTGAACAGGCAGTTTTAAAATCATATGCCATTTTGCCTTCCCAAGTMCAAATTATTCCAGCTTCCCAGAGATGTGTGATTTCGGACACACAGTTGGAGCAAATCACTTGCAGACTAGCTGAGCAGTTTATTAATCTGAGGTAAGGGGTGTGGGATTCACCACAACTATAAACAACCTCCCAAACGAACAACTTAAAGGCTCTGGCCATAGAACGCATGCTTGGTTCCAGCATAGACATATCAATGTACATGTGAGTGATAGCGCAGGCCGGAAACTATGTAGCAAAGCTGTAGGAAAAATKCAACCCCGTAATTGGTAACAGTCTCCACATTTATGTAAGCAAGGTAGACCTAATTAATACCAGTACGAGGAAGATCCTCTCCTGAGCTCGCTGACATATTTATTATTGGACGTCGGAGCAGAGCTTTCTGGAGTCCATCAGACCTGTGTCTAAACACACAGCAGCCAGATGGTGTTTTTTCTATTACAGCTCCCACCAATGGCTCAGCAGCAATTACCAGGGGTTATCAAGGAGCATCAACCATGGAGCTCAGACAGACCGACAAGAATTCTCCCGCATTTCCCCACTGTGCTCGCCTCAATCACCTCTCTTTCTCCTCATTAAAATTCCTGAATCGTACTAAAGTTAAAATGGGTCTGTATAACAATTAGGGAGGATTGGACTGGAGGTTATGGGAATAGATGTTTGGGAAGAGTTTTTAATGTTGTTGGCACTCCTTATCAGCATTAGTAAAAAATAAAAAATAAAATAAAAAAGCTGAAAAATGGCATGTCAGTCTGCTGCCATYCCATCATACCCTGCCACTCCGGGAAGTAACATGAGCCAAATGCAAGCCAGATGTATTTCAGCCATTGGGCCCGATTCCATCAAGCTGCAATATTTCACTAGACCGTATATTAATCTTCTAAAGCGTGTCACAGATTTCTCCACTGATAACATCACAGGGTTTAAATGATGGCTGAGTCATAGCTCTCATCAAACCGTGGCAGGGTTAAGAAAACATTCTGCTGGAAAATGTCAGCACACTGCTCCATCGCAATTAACCGCTTCCACCTTTATTTTCAGAGCTCGCAGAACTTAGGGCTATGATGATTTGTTCCCATTTCTAGAATAAGATCAACCAAAATATGGTAAGACCAGAGTTAATTTCAATAAGAAACACTGTAGAAAAAGATCATAGAAAAAAKTATTTATTTATATTTCTCACATGCAGACGGTCATTACTTTGCACTCTTTTGGAAATGCAACCACCAAGTGAGTCAACAATACCGGACAATACTGTAGCAGCCTCATCACACAACTGATTTTTACTCTCTGACAACATGGTGAGATAGCCTCTTGCAGGGAGCATTAGGTATGCTAAAACATCCTCACCCAACAGGAGGCCTAAGGTTCTGTGGCAGCTCTGATAAACTGGACAGGATGCTGACTGGGTGACAACTCAGTGAATCATTGATGGTGAACCAAGAACCACACAATTCACCTCCCAGGATAGACAAGACAGGGACACCCACTGTGCCTTCAAAACCACCTGATGCCCATGACCCTTTCCATCTCCTCAGGCAGGGCTCTAGTCTGAATTGCCAATCCCCTTCCTTCCATAGGTCCTAATGCAGGGCACAGAGACTGTTGTCTCAGAGGTCAGGGGTCACCAGAGTTTCCTTGCTGCGGCCCCCTGGATTAGTCTTCCTCTGAGGAGAGCTGGGCTCCGTCGTCATGAACCTCCCTGTAGGCGCCCAGCAAGCCCCCTTCCACAACATAGCTCCCTGTGCTGAACCTCAGCCCCTCAGACAACTTCTGGGCTGCCAGCTTGGCCTGCAACTCCTGAGGGAAACACACAACACAGGAAAGATGCTTACATCGAAAGGGTAATTAACCTGAAAAAATGAGCAAGTGCTTAGCAGTAAGCATTAGGCTGCTATGCTATACCATGAATGGAAGTAGCATAGGGAGTGTTCATCATCAGATGAGCAGTGTTTTTGTGGTGATAATGGAATAGGYAGGTAGACGTTGCCTCAACACTTATAACACATTTCATTCCCTCATGTAATCTGAGAGGAACTGTTACCTTGAGCAGTGAGCATTTTGGTGTTGTTGGACAGACCTTAAATGTTGCTCTGATGTGTCAGACAGACCCAGGGGCCACTCACCTGGTGTTTCCTGGTCTGTTCGCGTAGCAGGTCAGCTGACTGCTCCAGTGTCAGCAGCTGGGCAGGGCTGTAGTGGAGCAGTGGGAGCCTGGCCGCAGTGATGTCATCAATGTGCTTTCTGTCTCGCTCCCTCCTGGCCTCAACGGAGAGCACCGGTGATGGTAATAAGCCTCCAGGAGATTGGCTGGGAGACAGAGACCCTGAYGGGGAGCCATCTGTGTTGTGGGCAAACCTGCAAACATTACAGGAAGAGTTAATATAAGAGCTAGTAGGTGAGAATACTAGTGCATMTCCATAACTAAAGGCAGCATCACTGAACTATACAGTATTCTCATACTTTCATACAATGTGGACTTACTGATTAGGCTTGTACTTCTGTCTCCTCGTAACCGGGGCCTTCTCAGTCCTCTCCAGGACTTCTATGTAGTGTGGTTTCTTCTGTGGCTGCCTTCCAAGGAAGGGGTTGCCAGTAGCAGGTCTGTTGAATGTGTCTTTAAGGGATCCACTCGAGCCAGTTGAGTGGTCCGACAGAGTGACCCTCTGCAAGGCCTCCGCTAGGTCGCTCTCTTTTGTCCTGTCAGAGTCTAGAGAGACCCCTRCATCATCACCAGCCTGGGCCATATTCATGGTTTCAGCAGCAGATACCTTGGACACACTGTCTTCTTGCAGCGTGTCAACTATTTTGCGCTCCTGAACATTAGGTGACAGAGGTGAGACGTCCAATTCTTGGACAGTTCCAGGAGCTGTGTCCCCAGCTTGTCTCCTATTTTGGGAAGTTCCTGGTTTATTCTGGCTACCACGTTGTCTTTGTGTCAAAGCCTGCTGGTATTTAGACTGCAGCTCTGTCCTGACAGATGACAGCATATCTTGCTTCCTCTCCTCTTCTTCATTGTGGGCAAGAGCAAGGCATATTCTCTCTGCAAAGTCTGAGATCTTCTTCCCTTTGTCTGGAAGGGTCTGTATGAACCTCCTGTTGATAACATATCAAATCAGTCTGTCAACAAGAGATAACGAATAACTAACTACTGCTGCTTTCARCTCAACTTTAAGAAAATGTAGTTGGCAGTGATAGTAAAACAAAGGAATGTCAGGTTCAGGGTAAAAGGCATTTTCCTAGTTCAAGTAACATCTGTTAGCTAGCCTACATTCAAGTGGATAGCATATACACACAAGCGCCAAAACTGGCCCCACTGACTAGACAACAGCTGGAAGTTTCTAGAAGAATGTAATGTTGTTGTAGAGACTAACCATTTGAGTTAAYTTCTGTCAGATGAATGATATGAAGTTACTTACTTGTTAGATAATAATTTATCTTGGCGTGACAGTAATTCACCAAGTTCTTCTTTGCTCTTGGTTTTGAGATCCCCCACTTGCCCCTGGCGTTCTGATGGAGCTGCCCACGATGACGAGGACATTGTTAGCAAGCTAGTAGCTACTAGTCTAAAACCCGCCCAAATAAGCTTAACGAATAGCTCAAATTACCCTATAAAAACATTACTTTGTAAGTCCATTAGCGTTACACTTAACGGGATTCTGTTGTTCAATAAAATATACTTTCATATTCAGCTCTCTGTTAGCTAGAACTTGTATTTTGGTAGCTACGTAGCTCGCGCGCTGTCATTGTAACCGGAAGTAKTACGGAAGTAYGATACCTTCAATATTGTTCTTCTTCTGCTTTAAGATTTGGTTGGCGGATCGCATCCAACTTTTAGGTGCATACACCGCCACCTACTGTACTGGTGTGTRAGGCCATTCACGGCCTACCTACAGTCAATTATTGATGAACGTTTTACGTTTAGCTCACATAATATAACTTAAAAGTATGCATTACGGTGTCGCTAATAGAATAATTGTGGCAAAACGAATGTAGACATTAATAAATTAATTTCTATAGGTTCCAAAAATGTTATTTTAAACGGTGTAGCTACGTAGTGCCAAGATGGAGTCATGGTGGCTTCAACACAGTGCCCCCTATAGTCATCTAGTGTATATATAAACAATTGGATGCTACATATAACCTCYCTGAAAGCTTCACAAAATGAACAATTTCAAATCAAATCAATCAAATCAATCAAATGAATTTATAAAGCCCTTCTTACATCAGCTGATGTCACAAAGTGCTGTACAGAAACCCAGCCTAGAACCCCAAACAGCAAGCAATGCAGGTGTAGAAGCACGGTGGCTAGGAAAAACTCCCTAGAAAGGCCAGAACCTAGGAAGAAACCTAGAGAGGAACCAGGCTATGAGGGGTGGCCAGTCCTCTTCTGGCTGTGCCGGGTGGAGATTATAACAGAACATGGTCAAGATGTTCAAATGTTAATAGATGACGAGCAGGATCAAATAATAATAATAATAATAATGAATAAGTAATAATAAAACATACACTGATTTCATTAGTATGCACTGGATGTGTATCATTCAAGAAAGGCACATCATGCTTATCATAACTTCTCATATACACAGTCCTGGCAGTGTAGACAAATTACTTATACCAGTGGCTCAGGGATGGCAGTCAGTAGAAATATAGTTCTTCAGTTGTCAGATATAGTTAAATATTATCCAATAGATTTAAAAAAAAATTATAATAATTATCATCACCGTTGTGGAGTATCAGTGATTAAGCTGTTAATAAAGTCAAAGTATATATATTTTACATATTTGTACATAATTTGACTAATAATAAAATAATATTGCATCTCATTTATAGAGAGCAAACTAAAAATGTTAGAAAAAGATACAGTATAAATTTAAACCTTCATACACGATAGKGAATTCAGAAATCCATAAACCATACAAGAACATTCACTGTAAACAAAACCAAACATAATTGAATACTTTCAAGTATTATTTACAGAACAGTAGACTATTTACACAATATGCAACATATTCCCTTATACAGTATACTGAATAGCTTTCATAAAAAGTATTTCTTCATGTGATTACTCAATGTTAATCTTTGCTGTTATCTCCATAAGTTTCATGAAAGGTGTGTAGATTTTGGATGGGCTTGATCTTGCTCGAGAACAGGATGGGGCTGAAATGTCCGTCTCTGGACTTGAGGCTTTATCTGTGATTGGAACTGAGGCAGACTCTTCTGTACTGGACTGATCAAGGCTTAGAGGGCCAGATGAAGACAGCGTTGGACTGGTTAGTGTTCCAAAGGATCTTGAGGAGTTGGTTGACAGATACCTGCTGTACTCGGGAGGAGTGTACCTCAGTAAACTAGACTCCAGTCTGCTGGGTGGCGGTAGACCTGATCTGAATGTCCTAGACTGTCCTAGGTATTCTGTAGAAGAGGGATGGATTGGGGTTTGTCTGGGTTGGTAATGTGCTGCTGGAGGTTGG
>NC_036855.1:60668984-60701438 GCF_002910315.2 Salvelinus sp. IW2-2015
AGGTGCACATTAGTTTTCAAATCTCAATAACCCCTTGTGTATTTCACGTCTGTGGACGTAAAAGCTGAGAAACAGAAGAGAAACTAAAACGAGAAACCCAACTACATGAAATAAGCCACGTGTATGGTAGAACCAGTGGTCTCATACTGGGAGCCAGATCACAGCCCCCTCCTATCTCCTCTGGTTTGGCACACTTCCTCTGGGCACTCGGTACCAGAATCAAAATACTTCTCTTAGTCATTCACCTCCTCTATCATGCCTTTGACCTTCCTCTGCTGACAGAACACCATGTCATTCAGGTGTTTGATTCTCTCACGGAGCTCCCCTGCCTCCTCTTCCAACTTTTGAGAACTGTAATAATTAATTATAGTGTTATCACTTCAGTATATCATTTCAATGGGATGGAACATATAAAATGCCATTTTTGTTTTGSCATTTGTACCTCTTTGCTACAGTTGCATCTGTTTTGTATGTCACCTCCATCAAGCGTAGACGCTGTTCACATTCCTGCAGTTTCTTCTGAAGATGGCCCTTTTCCTGCAAAAAATACATATTATTATAGTATTCTTGCCCAAAGGACTTGACATATTACACCTAAATACTATAGATATAAAGATAATGTTGCATGCATTATTGCATTATTGCATGCGTTATTCTGGGTCTTACCTGTCCCATACAGTCCAGCAGGCGCTCCACCTCACTGATCCTCTGGTCCCTTTCAGCGATCTTGGCCTCCGCAATCTTAGCATTCTTCTCTGCCTCCTCTAATCGCCTAATATACTCGTCAATTTGGGCCTAGTTGAWAAACATTGACGGTAAACAAAATATATTAAAAGCTTTAAGGCAGAGAACATACAATTTAATCTGGCCTCGTTATCATATCAACACTTGGWAGTTAGGCTACTCTACATTTAACAGTACCATAGTGAGTTACTTGTACCACTAGAGGGAGACTCATACCACTTGTATGAGCAGAGTGAAACTGAAACCTTTCATACTGTTTCCATCACATGAGGTTGGTGGCACCTTAATTGAAGAGAACGGGATCATGGTAATGGCTGKAGCGGAATCAGTGGAATGGTATCAAACACATGGTTTCCCTTCCATTTGCTCCATTACGGACACAGCCTCCTGTGGTTTACATATACACTTTTCATTAATATGTAAGATGGTGAAAACATCACCGGCCTTGRTTTTCGCATGATTAATCGATCACCGCCCTTTCTCTTCAGGCAGTGGCTTGTGCGAAGTGATATCAGAAGGAGACTCAGCAGTACCTGTAGCTTCTCTATCTCCTCTCTGTGTTTCCTCTGCTCCTCCTGAAGTCTCTCCTCATACTGTCTCTGTAGCCTCGCTGTCACCTCCTGCACTGCATGGCTGTTGGCCTCCTGAGACGACTCCACCTGGACAACACAAGCACACATCTATCAGTCAATTTCAAACAACACTGTGACGATTGAAAGACCTGCTAAAGTAAATGCATGTAGAAATGTCTGTTGATTCTGTATTTTTCTAGTGAGTCCGGCATGAATGTTAATAGTTMAAATCTGGAGGACTGGTTCTTTGAGCTTCAATTATCTGTCAATGACCTGTCATTCATCATCAAATAGAATTGAAGTTGAGTGTTCAGTGGTCAGAGCGAACAAAGCAGGTCAGAGAAGGCCAATCAGTCAAAGGATCAGGGGAGTCACAATCGAAAATTGAATGAAATAACCAGAACATGAAGTGTGTGAAATCAAGCAGAGCATTCTGAGACTGAAGTAGAGGTAAATGAAAAGAACGGAGTAAGTCACAGAGAGATATCAATCATATAATGCAGGGATGGTCAACTTTGATGGCCTCCCACCACATTTCAAGCAAAACATTTTAGCAGCCCCCCTCTTGACAGTGGAGAGAACATTTTTACATTTTAGAGTTAATTTCATGCAATTCTACACATKTTGCAATGGGGCGTACAGAAAACGTTGCAGTTTTAAAGCAAGTTTACTGTAATTCTTCACATTTTGCCATAGGGCGAAGAGATTTTGCAATTTTACAACTAATTTAGTGAAATTCTACAAATTGTTCCATAGAATGCCGAGGGCTCCTTATAGACCCAATGCTCCCGAGTGACACAGCGGTCTAAGGCACTGCATCACAGACCCTGGTTCAATCCTGGGCTGTATCAACTTGTAAGTCGCTCTGGATAAGAGCGTCTGCTAAATGACTTAAATGTAATGTATCACAACTGGTCGTGATTGGGAGTCCCATAGGGCGGAGTCGTCTGGGACGTGCTCACCGGCCAAGCACACGCACTGTTGTGGATGCAAGGTCCGATCCCACTTCTGAAGCAATGTAATGAAACAGCAGGGAGCAGGTCTCGAACCTTCAACCTTCTAGCCGCGCTATCGACTGTGCCGTGTGCTTGGCCAGCGCGCTATCGACGGTGCCGCAAAAACGGAGAATTAAAAATAGGTCTTGCCCCTGGTTCAGTCCAGAGCTATCTGAAGTCATACACAACAGAGATGCTGCCTGGGCCAAAACTAGATTCACAGACTCGGCCCAGACTGGCAGTCTGTCAGGGGATTGAGAAATTGTGTGTAAAACTAGTTAAAAAAGCCAAAGCTGATTATTATGTTAATACACTATCTGAATGCACAGGGAAAACAGCTACATTTTGGAAAGCTGATAAGTCCCCCAATAAATTAATTTAGATTCTGGCCCTATTACTGACAAAATTGATATCATTAATGCATTTAATCACCATTTTATATCTGCAGGCTATATATTTAAATGTATTTCAAAACCAGCTCTTGAAAAGAGTAGTTGGATGTTGATGGGGAAAATCTATTGAATGATACAGAAAATGCTGGTCAGCAGTTTTCTTTTCAGAAATTCACTGATAAAGAAGTCCTGGATGCTATGCTAACATTAGACAAAACAAATCCACAGTGGCTAATCATTTGGAGCCTGGTCTGCTTAAGTGTGCATCTCCCTTTATTGCTGGCTCAGTAGCCCACATTTTTTATTTAACATTGTTATCAGGAAGTATTCCAAAAGCATGGAAATYCGCATATGTGCTGCCACTCCATAAGGGTGGGGATTCAAAACTACCTTGTTTAGCTAAGATTGTTGAATCCTTGGTTAATGTACAACTTCGTTCCTTTTTATCTGATAATTGTATTTTTAATATAAACCAATCAGGGTTTAGGGCTGGGCATAGATAGTACTGCCACAGCAGCCACGCTAGTTGTTAATGATCTTGTCAATGCCTTGGATGCTAAAAAGAGCTGTCTTGTTTATTGACCTGTCAAAGCGTTCRACACTGTTGGTCATTCTGTTTTGCAGATGAAGTTATCAAGAATAGGCCTGGGATATACAGCCTGTTTATGGTTTCAGAATTATCTTAGCGACAGAACTCAGGCCARCTTGACAGATTGGTTTCATTCTGAATTTCTTGAGATTCAAAAAGGTGTTCCTCAGGGTTTGACATTATTGTTCACCTTGTATAKTAATGGCACACTGTTAATACTTGTAACATKTATCTCTATGCAGATGACACAGTTTTGTATTCCTGTGCCAACTCGGTGCAGCAGGCCATTCATGAACTTCAGCATGGCAATGATTCAATTCAGAAATCACTTACAGATCTTAAATTAGGACAAGTAAACCAAAGCTCATGCTGTTCTTCTAGTCACATAAATGTTGACCCCTGGGACCCTGCATATTTGCGCTACAAAATGGAGCCCCAAATTGGAGGTTTGATCTCATCAAATAAGTACCTGGGTTCTGGATTCGATGACAAGTTTGTCCTGTCGTAACGGCATTATAGAAATCTGACTTAAAAAGCCAGATCCAAGATAAGCTTTTTTCTATACTTGAAAAAATCCAGCAGCGTTATATCTCAACTGGGTCACCCCCAAAACCAATTCTTGTCCTTTGCGCCGCCTCTCCTTCCAGTTCTCTCTTGCCAATACACTGGGAATGAATCTACACATATCTGAAATGGAACAACCTTACTCTCCCTCACTAGCTTTAAAGCAAACCAGCTGTAGGAAGCAGCTCACACGATTAACATGCAACCTGTACAAGCGCATCCTATCAATTTTGCCCAACACGCCTACCTTTCCCCCCTACTGTAATTCATTTATTTATTTTTGCTCCTTTGGACGCTCCATTATTTCTATTGCTTTGACACTTTTGCCACATTCTTTCCGACTGCAAAATCTAACCATCTCAGTGTTTTACTTGCTATGACTGTATTTCTACTTCGCCACCTATGGGGCTTCTTTTTTGCCCTTTCCCTCCGCTTATTCTCCACCGCTCATGTTGCTCAATTTTGTATATACTTATTTTTTCTTATGTATATTGACGCGCTATGTTTGTTTTTAACTAGCACCATGTGTAAAACTCTTGTGTGTTGTTGTGTCGACTGCTTTGCTTTATCTTGGCCAGGTTGCAATTGTAAATGAGATTGTTCTCAACTTGCTTACCTGGTTAATAAAGGTCAAAAAAAATAAAAAATAAAAAAATAAATGCCTCAGTATTGAAAATAGGCGAAAGATTGTTCAAAAACACTTCTCCCCGTATTGGATTTTGGTGATATTGTGCATGCAGCATGCAGCAACCTCCGTTTTGAAACCCTTGGACTCGTCTACATTCCGCAATACATTTTATCACAGCGGACAATTTTAGGACTCATCATTGTAGTCTGTATAAATGTGGGATGGACTTCTCCGTCTGTAAGAAGAGAGCTGCATTCTCGTATTTATTTAAAAGCAATATTACAGAAACTCCCTTCATAGATGTACTTCATTAATTAAGTTAAGAATCATAAGTTATCAAACCGTCTCCAGGAATGGATAACAATAGAGGTTTCTTCAGTCTCCACAGATTTGGTAAAATCTGCATTTTGTTTTTTTGCCCCTAATTTGTGGAACAGTCTGCAGAGTTCACTCCAGTTACATGTGCTGGTGCCACTCAGGCAGTTTAAATTATTGATTGAGGACTATGTAGTTTAATGGGATTGCTTTTATTAAAATATGTTTATTTTGTTTTGGTGTGCTGAATTATATTATTTTATACACATATATGTGTATGTTTTATTGTTATATTTTTATTGTAATGTTTAAAGGGCTCTCTTGTAAAGAGTGAAAAGAGACTTTTAATCTCAATGTGACTTTTTTTTAAATTAAGCAATAAGGTACAGGGGGTTTGGTATATGGCCAATATACCAAGGTTAAAGGCTGTTTTTTCGTGCACGACGCAACACGGAGTGCCTAGATACAGCCCTTAGCCGTGGTACATTGGCCAAATAAACAAACCTCGAGGTGCTTTATTGCTATTATAAACTTGTTACCAACGTAATTAGAGCAGTAAAAATAAATGTTTTGTCATACCTGTCAGCCAATCACCATTCAGGGTCGAACCACCAGTTAATAAGTACATTTATATATCGAAATACACCCAGTGTATTTACACAAATGAAGCCCATAATCATCTTTGCTTTAATTTGCTTTATTTTAGCACACACAAGAAACTGATACCATTAGAAAATGTATATATATATAACTGCAAATTTGACAAATTGAATACCTGAATTCCCACCACAGTCCCTGAACATTCATTATTTGTCAAATGTTTTATTTTATTTTTTATTTAACTAGGCAAGTCCGTTAAGAACWAATTCTTATTTACAATGACRGCCTACCCCGGCCAAACCCGGGMGACGCTGGACCAATTGTGCGCCGCCCTATGGGACTCCCAATCACGGCCAGATGAGATACAGCCTGGAATCAAACCAGGGACTGTAGTGACACCTCCTGCACTGAGATGCAGTGCCTTAGACCGCTGTGCCACTCGGGAGMCAAATAGTGTGTTCCCTGACCGGGAATCGAACCCAGGCCGTGGYGGTGAGAGCACCGAATCCTAACCACTAGACTAGACCATCCGTCGAATTGATTAAAAAAATTCAAAACGTTTTGAGTATCTTCATCCAGTGTCCAACTTTTGCATTTATTGGAATTGTTTTTATAACCTTTTAACAATTGTGATGACCGTTGCTACTTCATGGCACTCGTTCAGGGTGAGGATGATGTATCCTGTGATCACTAATGACTAGAGTAAACTGTGCCCCATAAACAAAAAGCAAACGCTTAGCAAGCCTGTGCCATCCACTGTGTGGTGCTGGTGTGCTGTGTTTACAGTAGTACTCTACCTTCAGTTTTAGTGTGCAGTTCTCAGCCTGGGCAAGTTCCAGCTGCCTCTCCCTCTCCTTCAGYCTCTCCTCGGCCTGCTGAAAGGAGCTTCTCAGGCTCTTCATCTCATCCCGGGAGTCCACACGATTGTGACAGCTCTCTAGTAGAGATTTCTGCAAAGGAAGCTAGTTCTTTAATTCCTCATACCAACCATGGGCATTATTGCATGCAGCAATCATGAGTAGAAAGATTGACTCATACACTGAAACTAAGATTAACAGCTTCGAGCTACTTTATAAAACAAACATGTATAATGAACCAGACAGGATATCCTTCACTCTCCACAGATCAGTAGAAGAAAGAAGAATAGTGCTGCACATCTCTGTTTAAGAGGATTAAGACTTTCCATGGGGGGGTTATGGGACATCCCACTGGGCAAAAACTGGTTCAATCAATGTTGTTTCCACGTGATTTCAACCCAAAAATTCTATGTGATGATGTTGAATCAAAGTGGAAAACTGATTGGATTTGCAAAAAGCCATCAACGTACGGGAATTTCGTCTTTTCCCCCCCCAACTTTTAACTTAAATCCAATCACAGGGTGACATTTTTGGTTGATTTTACATTGAATTCACAAATGTAAATCAAAACTAGACATTGAACTGACGTAGGTGCCCAGTGGGATGGCCGTGACGARACAGTGACAGGCCTGTTTGACAGTGTTGTTGATCCTGTACCTGGAGGTCGATGTTGGCAGATATGAGGGAGCTGTTCATCTGGTCGAAGCTGTCCATGGCTGCAGTCCGAACCCTCACCTCTTTCTCCAGAGTCTTCCTCTGGGAGTTGGCAGTCTGGAGAGACACACATGGCACACCCAATTCTCAGATTTTGTATCCATTTTGTGTTTATAAGAAGCTGTTAGCTGTCTTATTAGTCATGTGTGCCTTGGTGTATTTTGGTGTATTGTCTGACCCTGATGTCTTGTGATAGTTTCTGCATCGAATGTTGCATTCCTCCAAACTGGCCGTACATCCGCTCTCTGACCTTCTCCAGGGAATCTCGCACCTGTGCAGCACAGAGATAACACACGATTGAAGTAATCCRTCCTTATTGCTTAATTAGCAAATCTATAATATTGTCCATGTTACAGAATCCTGATGTTAGCTCTTGGATACCCTGCAGGCCTGTCAGGTGTACTGTACTGTAGGTCTCTGCTCTGTTTACACTCCTTAACTTGGATCAGCTTCATCGTTATCTTCTCCATCTCCACTCACCTCCTTGATGTATCTCATCTCATCCCTCAGGTGATTGACAGACCACTCGCACGCCATCACTTCCTGCTGTCTGTCCGAGCCTGTCCCCTGCAACACACCGTACACCTTGGGCCCGTGCTGCCGCTGCAGCGACGTCTCTAGCTCCCCATTGGTCGCTGCTCTGAGGTGCTGAGGGAGACAGGATCAACCCGGTCAGGTTTCTATCTAGGCAGACTTTCTACCAGCTGTAGATGTGTGTGTGTGTTCGCCTCTATGTGAGTGTTTGTGCGTTTGCATATGTGCGCATGCCCAGGTGTTTCGAGCATTGCTGCTGAGCACTTGAATCTGGAGGTTGGGAAGCAGGGATGGAAACAGGGTGTAGTGAGGGTGTCATGTTTCTGCAACCCAGTACATGAGCTCCTGCTGTCTCCCTGCTATTGTTCYTCTACAACATGGCTCTTTAGGAACACAGGTGCACACTGACACAGGTCCTTTGTAGCTCAGCAGTATCAGGAAGTGGCTCTAGCACCTTTATGTTACTTTATCTTACAGTAACATACAGATACAGTATCTTATCAGTCTCACAATAAATAAGTCTTACTGTGTGAAGAAGCAATATGTTTCCATTGTTATGATCAGACAGGCAGCCAGCCCACATTTGAGTCTGTTATCTACCCTACATTATTCAACAATAGAGGAGCCAAAACAATGGCCTGCCCTACTATGCCACAGACTCCAGTATAAACCATGGAAGGTGAATCTGTTTGCCTTTGACGATAAATTCGGGACACTCAAATTAGTATGATATGTTACGTTTGGTATGGTTACATAAGTCAGATGGTTACTTAAGGCAAAAACAAAAGTATTGTGGGTGGGCGTATAACACGAATGTCGAGCAATCCAAAGATTGCGAGTTCAAATCTCATTACGGACAACTTTAGCATTTTAGCTAATTAGCAACCTTTCAACTACTTGCTACTTTGCAACTACTTATAATGTTGGCTAAACCTTCCCTTTAGCTCTTTTAGCTAACCCCTCCACTAACCCTAACCTTAACCCTTTCAGCTAATCCTTCCTATAACCATAACCTTAACCCTTTAACCTAACTCCTAAACTTATCCCTTAACCCCAACCCCAGCCTACCTAACATTAGCTAGCTAGGTAACGTTAGCCACCTAGCTAGAATTCGTAACATATCATACATTTGGTAAATTCCTAACATATTGTAGTTTTGAAAATTCGTAACATATAATATGAATTGTAATTTGAAGTGRGTGATGGATATCCCCAAATTAATATATAYCATACGAAACATAACATATCATACAAAAATGGAGAGACTCAAATTCACGTACAGAATAATACGAAATGCTCTGAGACCAGGTTGTGCACACAGGTCCATATGACCTCTGTTTCTACCAGAGGCAGAGGGTTGTACCCAATACTACACATCAACAACAATTGTTTAACATACACAGAAATCAATACTTGGAATTATCTGAGGATAKGTTATATCAAGGATAGTACAAAAGGTTCTAAATGTTCTTGTTTGTATACAGTGCAGAGCTTGCATATTTGTGTTTCACATGCCAATAGCAGAGTTGACCACAAATTCAGGAAGTTACTTCCCATATTCTCACCATAACCTTCCCTTTCAAAAGCCTCTATGTAGGAATCCATGATAGCTTTTTATGTTGTGKTTGTGGTAGTTTACCTGTACAGGTAACTCACTGCCAGCTGGCCTCTCTCTCTGAATGAGTCTGTTCTTCTTCTTCTTCCATGTTCCGTTGACAACCTTCTCCTCTTGCTGAGAAGACAAACAGAAACAAACGAACTGTGTGTTCACAATGTTTGGAGATATTTCACAACCCTATATCCTGATTATTACTGAATTCTTGTAATATTTTGTTTGCAAATGATATGCTTCAATGTACACAATGCATTCCCCTCTTTCAGATAACGATATGGGCTAAGGGTAGAGATTAAATGCATGGATCATGTACCTGTTCTCATCAAACTKTTGATGACAGATTACCATCTTTGTTGAACATAGTCTACTGTAGTTTTGATCACTGGGAATAGTCATTATACTCATTTCTAGACCACATCTTAGTCATAACCCATACATTGTTTTTAAAGAATGGTTTGGACTACCACAATGCTTTGTGGGGAAAGAGCTAGGAGAAGCCTAGTTTCTGGACACTCCTTAAGCACTTAATGACAGACATCAACAACACGGGATGGTAATTGATATACAGTACCAATCAAAAGTTTGGACACGCCTACTCATTCAAGGGTTTTTCTTTATTTTTAMAATTTTCTACATTGTAAAATAATAGTGAAGACATCAAAACTATGAAATAACACATATGGAATCATGTAGTAACCAAAAAAGTGTTAAACAATATTTTTTTTGATTTTCAAAGTAGCCGCCCTTTGCCTTGATGACAGCTTTGCACACTCTTGGCATTCTCTCAACCAGCTTCATGAGGAATATTATTCGAACAGTCTTGAAGGAGTTCCCACATATGCTGAGCACTTGTTGGCTGCTTTTCCTTCACTCTGCGGTCCAATTCATCCCAAACCATCTCAATTGGTTTGAGGTCGGGTGATTGTGAAGGACAGGTCATCTGATGCAGCACTCCATCACTCTCCTTCTTGGTCAAATAGCCCTTACACAGCCTGGAGGTGTGTTTTGGGGTCATTGTCCTGTTGAAAACAAATGATAGTCCCACTGAGCGCAAACCAGATGGGATGGCATATCGCTGCAGAATGCTGTGGTAGCCATGCTGGTTAAGTGAGCCTTGAATTGTAAATAAATCACTGTCAGTGTCACCARCAAAGCAGCMCCACACCATCACACCTCCTCCTCCATGCTTCACGGTGGGAAYCACACATGCGGAGATCATCCGTTCACCTACTCTGCGTCTCACAAAAAAACAGTGGTTGGAAYCCAAAATCTCAAATTTGGACTCATCAGACCAAAGGACAGATTTCCACCGGTCTAATGTCCATTGCTCGTGTTTCTTGGCCCAAGCAAGTCTCTTCCTCTTACTGGTGTCCTTTAGTAATGGTTTCTTTGCAGCAATTCAACCATGAAGGCCTGATTCACGCAGTCTCCTCTGAACAGTTGATGTTGAGATGTGTCTGTTACTTAAACTCTGTGAARCATTTATTTGGGTTGCAATCTGAGGTTCAGTTAACTCTAATGAACTTATAATTTGCAGCAGAGGTAACTCTGGGTCTTCATTTCCTTTGGCGGTCCTCATGAGAGCCAGTTACATCATAGCGCTTGATTGTTTTTGCGACTGCACTTTAAGAAACGTTCAAAGTTCTTGAAATGTTCCGGATTGACCTTCATGTCTTAAAGTAATGAAAGACTTTCTCTTTGCTTATTTGAGCTGTTCTTGCCAAAGTATGGACTTGGACTTTTACCAAATAGAGCTATCTTCTGTATACCACCCCTACTTTGTCACAACACAACTGATTGGCTCAAATGCATTAAGAAGGAAAGAAATTCCACAAATCTACTTTTAAGAAGGCACACCTGTTAATTGAAATGCAGGTGACTACCTCATGAAGCTGGTTGAGAGAATGCTMAGAGTGTGCAAAGCTGTCATCAAGGAAAAGGTTGGCTACTTTGAAGAATCTCAAATATAATATATGTTTAACACTTTTTTGGTTACTACATGATTCCATATGTGTTATTACAATGTAGAAAATAGTACAAATAAAGAAAAACCCTGGAAAGAGTAGGTGTGTCCAAACTTTTTACTGGTACTGTATAAAAAGCTCTTGTTTCTAAGAAGAGAAAATAGGAGCTTCCATACTAAATAAATATTAGCTCAGAGGAACTTCAGCCAAGACATCTACTCTGCAGCCCATCAAGCCAGAGAGAGAATGTGTYCTTCGCCCATCCAGCAGAGATAAGAGATGGGGAACAATGACGCCACTGTTGTTTCATGGCCTCCTGAGCTGGACGTTGCTTCACATTTCCACACCAGATAATCCACAGAGARAGCAGGCTGGCGAGAAATTATGAGGGGCTCCAAATAGGCAATGTGAATTCCAACAGATGGGAGAGAAGAATGGCCGGCATTATGTTTTATGGCCAGTACTGTACACACCCTCTGAAAGAACTCAATATGTCAGCCTCTATTGCATTTTAAATATTACAATATAGGTGTTTCAGCATGTTTGCAGAGGGATCATTTATTCCAGTTTTGTCCTGGATTCTTTGAAGCTGAAGCTGCAACTGAAACAGATTTTTCTTCTTCTATCCAATCAGATAAGGGGCTGTGAAAACAGTTTTAATGTCCTGCCAAAGGAATTTGACCCTTACTGAAGTGACAGTGTTACGTATTCATGGAAAACCAGATGAGAGAGGCCTAGTCTGAAGAACTCAAAATYGAAAGCAAAATGGGCAATATTTGCTTCTACACTCTTAGAAAAAAAGGGTTCCAAAAGGGTTMTTTGGCTGTCCGCACAGGATCAACCCTTTTTGGTTCCAGGTAGAACTCTTGGGATCCATATAGAACATTCTGTGGAAAGGGTTTTACATGGAACCCAAAAGGGTTCTACCTGGAACCCAAAGGATTCTACCTGGAACCAAAAAGGGTTCTTCAAAGGGTTCTCCTATTGGGACAGCCRAATAATAATTTTACRTTCTAGATAGCACCTTTTTTTCAAAGAGTGTACTATTCACTACTTTAATTGACATAACGCTATCTAAGCTTGGCTGTGTATCAACATTTCTTGCATAATGAAAGACTCCACTGTGCTATATACCTCTGTAATACTGCTTTGTGCCCTGAGCTTTATTTCCTTTCCTTAGGACATGTACAGTTGAAGTCGAAAGTTTACATACACTTAGCTTGGAGTCATTAAAACTCGTTTTTCAACCACTCCACAAATTTCTTGTTAACAAACTATAGAGGACACCTACTTTGTGCATGATACAAGTCGTTTTTCCAACAATTGTTTGCAGACAGATTATTTCACTTATAATTCACTGTATCACAATTCCAGTGGGTCAGAAGTTTACATACACGAAGTTGACTGTGCCTTTAAACAGCTTGGGAAATTCCAGAAAATGATGTCATGGCTTTAGAAGGCTATTTGACATAATTTGAGTCAATTGGAGTTGTACCTGTGGATGTATTTCAAGGTCTGCCTTCAAACTCAGTGCCTCTTTGCTTGACATCATGGGAAAATGAAAAGAAATCAGCCAAGACCTCAGAAATATAATTGTAGACCTCCACAAGTCTGGTTCATCCTTGGGAGCAATTTCCAAACGCCTGAAGGTACCACGTTCATCTGTACAAACAATAGTACGCAAGTATAAACACCATGGGAGCACGCAGCCGTCATACCGCTCAGGAAGGAGACTCGTTCTGTTTCCTAGAGATGAACGTACTTTGGTGCGAAAAGTGCAAATCAATCSCAGAACAACAGCAAAGGACCTTGTGAAGATGCTGGAGGAAACAGGTACAAAAGTATCTATATCCACAGTAAAACGAGTCCTATATCGACATAACCTAAAGGCCGCTCAGCAAGGAAGAAGCCACTGCTCCAAAACCGCCATAAAAAATCCAGACTACGGTTTGCAACTGCACATGGGGACAAAGATCGTACTTTTTGGAGAAATGTCCTCTGGTCTGATGAAACAAAATTAGAACTGTTTGGCCATAATGACCATCGTTATGTTTGGAGGAAAAAGGGGGATGCTTGCAAGCTGAAGAACACCATCCCAACTGTGAAGCACAGGGGTGGCGGCATCATGTTGGGGRGGGTGCTTTGCTGCAGAAGAGACTGGTGCACTTCACAAAATAGATGGCATCATGAGACAGGAAAATTATGTGGATATATTGAAGCAACATCTCAAGACATCAGTCAGGAAGTTAAAGCTTGGTCGCAAATGGGTCTTCCAAATGGACAATGACACAAGCATACTTCCAAAGTTGTGGCAAAATGGCTTAAGGACAACAAAGTCAAGGTATTGGAGTTGCCATCACAAAGSCYTGACCTAAATCCCATAGAAAATGTATGGGCAGAACTGAAAAAGCRTGTGCGAGCAAGGAGGCCTACAAACCTGACTCAGTTACATCAGCTCTGTCAGGAGGAATGGGCCAAAATTCACCCAACTTATTGTGGGAMGCTTGTGGAAGGCTACCCAAAACATTTGACCCAAGTTAAACAATGTAAAGCCAATGCTGCCAAATACTCATTGAGTGTATGTAAACTTCTGACCCACTGGGAATGTGATGAAAGAAATAAAAGCTGAAATAAATCATTCTTTCTACTATTGTTCTGATATTTCACATTCTTAAAATAAAGTGGTGATCCTAACTGACCTAAGACAGGGAATTTTTATTACGATTAAATGTCAGGAATTGCGAAAAACTGAGTTTCAATGTATTTGGCTAAGGTGTATGTAAACTTCAGACTTCAACTCTATGTGGAACTTACAGTACATGTCATGTAGAATTGAAAAGATTTGCTAATGTAACCCATTTGATTAAAATGCCTTAACTTCAAAAACACCATCCTTTGACTCAAGCCCATTGTGGCAGTGGGGGTCTTACATTGCAGGCATTTAAACTTTCARTCTATCACCTCTGTGCCACAGTTCCAGGCAGTTCACATGGAGCAGATGCATTACACCACATCCAGGTCAGAGTCACTGATAAGCCTGTCTCCCACGGAGTGTCGGGTTACAGGACACGCCCTTTTTCATTTCATGGTAGATCACCACTTTTGTCATTGTTCTTTTCCGAAACATAATATCTCTGACTTAAATGTAAGATGTTTCCTCCCTCCTTCACTTAACTATCTTGTCATATGTGTTTTCTTTCTTCGTCCTCTCCATCTCTTTGTGACAMCACAGTTTTTTTGTCTCCTGCTACCCAGGTTTCACTTCCAAATGACTAACAAACCAAGAATATGTGCACAATATGGGAGTGTTACCTATATTTTCAATTCCTCTGAAGATAACATCTACATACAGTGAGTTCAACCATCAAAGAATCCAGTTTCAAGGACAGCCCACAGACCTTTACGATAGTCGCTTTCCATGTTTGATGTTGACCTTTAATTTCGGATGTAGGTCGTAGTGACGTCATCTGCTTATTGTTGGATTCACTCATTGTACTGTACTGATGAATACTGAATTGGCATTATTGAGTGAAACCCTGACAACAAGGGAAGAGTTATGTAAATTTCAGCTGCCTTCAACATGCCTGCTAAGTCAATAGATAAAGGCAAGCTAGAGGGGATGTGGTTGGAGGGGGGGCACTTTGAACATCCTTCTCTCCTCCTTTCCCACTGTGCGTCCTTACATACTAATCCTCTGTTTATGTTCTATCTGTAAAGGCCTCTGAAGTTAATGGGCTGGGATAATTATTAATGTAATGTGCGATATGTCCTGGCCGCTCCAGAGCGCTGCTCTTGTTAGCGCTGGGTGGCTCGTTAAGTGGGCCTAGCTTCAGCACAGACTGATACCACATTGCAGACTRGAGCGCACAGCTGGCCGTGGCAGAGTGGCACGGCCCTCATACGACTGGCACAGATGTGAAGTGTCATCAGCAGGGCCCTGAGTATTTCCAGACCACATAACTAGACCAGGAAAAACTCGGGCCCTAATTAACTAGGGCCCAACGTTGTTCTTCTCTGTGCTGCTCATTGTTCTACCCTGACCTGACTGTCGTCTTTCATCAGTAGTAATGCTGTAAACATGCACAGCTTCCTGAAGGGAAWCACCATCAGATTACACCATTAGTCACGCTGCTATCAGCTGAACTGTGATGGTAAAGGGGTGGGGCAGGTTAGAGAAACAGTGTACAAGGTACAAAGAACAGCATGGATCTATCTCTTTGCTTTCTGTCACTATCTCAGTCTCTGTGGAGGAGCGACCGAATCATACTTCCCCTAACCTCAATGTGATTCTAAGCAGCACACTGTGTGCTGTCAAACACTTACATTACAAAATAGCTGATGTAACTTTGCCAGACCACAGTTTCTCAACACAAACAGAGCAAAACGGCGAACCACCTCTGGCAAACAACATGCCTGCCTTTATTATGATGTAGGCTACCCATGTGTACTAAGTAGGTACCATGTAATTAAAAAGAGTTCCGTGATTGTTTAGTGATTGTTTATTGTCTAAACATTTGTATAAGACGACCAATAAAATGTTACAGCATCATGTGTCGTGTACATTATATATGATATACGGCATCTGAAAACAGACAACAGTATGCGGTTCTGTGTAATCCTGTTGTCAGCTAGGCTTGTGCATGCTGAAGAGAGTACTACTGTAGATGAAAAGGTWCACGCACCTCCTAACTTTGTGCAGAGTACTGTGAAAATCAGAACACAGCTGTGTATGTGTCACATATACTCCCTCTCCGGCCTCTAGGTCATCAGGCTGCTGATTATCCCGCACACCTGTCACCATCGTCTTGCGCACCGGCGCCC
The DNA here is from genome assembly GCF_002910315.2 of Salvelinus sp. IW2-2015. NCBI lineage: Eukaryota > Metazoa > Chordata > Actinopteri > Salmoniformes > Salmonidae > Salvelinus > Salvelinus sp. IW2-2015. The sequence continues at coordinate 60,684,889 of NC_036855.1, forward strand.
CATGACACTCACCTGGACTCCATCACCTCCTTGATTATCTTCCCTATATCTGTCACTCCCCTTGGTTCTTTCCTCAGGTGTTATTGACTCTGTTTTCATGTCTGTGCGTTGTTAAAACACTCACTCCCTGAACTTGCTTCCCGACTCTCAGTGCACTCGTTACAGTATGTACTGTATGTGTGTGTGGTGTACACACCCCTGTGTGGATACAATTGCATAACCAACAGCCCAGATAATATAGCAGCAGTAAATCTCAGTGGTTCCACCTTTCCCCCGTCTCTGTATTGTGTAGACATTCTTTTTTTTTAACCTTTATTTAACTAGGCAAGTCAGTTAAGAACAAATTCTTATTTTCAATGACGGCCTAGGAACAGTGGGTTAACTGCCTTGTTCAGGGGCAGCTCGGGGATTCAATCTTGCAACCTTCCGGTTACTAGTCCAACACTCTAATCACTAGGCTACCTGCYGCCCCGAACGCTACAGTCCATGGAATGTTTCTAGAACTGGATCAAAGCTGGTTCCTACTTCACAATTCCCACCTGACTTGAGTGTGTTTGAGCGATAGAGAGGGCTGTGAATWAGAAAGGGAGAGAGGCAGAGTACACAGACTACAGGTTGAGGAAGYGACGATTAAGGGAGGGGAGAGAGAGAAAAGATAAATCCAGGCTCCATAGGGTGGTGAAGATGAAGACGTGTGAGGCTGACTGGCTGTGTGGCTGACTGGGTGTGCGTTTTGAGACTCACTGTGTCTGAGGTTGGTTTCTTGGTTTCATTCTGTCCATTGTCTCCTGTATGAAGAGTTAGTCTGAGTCGCCGGATCCTCCGCTGGGGGAATCAAAAACAGACAGAAACACACACCGACATAAAAAGAAAATGTCAATGTCACTCGGTTCAAGCTCATGCATCAGTAATCAATGTCATAGTTGGATGAAAACTAAAATGTGTTGTGTTCCCCAGTGTCACTCTTTATGACATAAAAATGGATTGGTTCATATGTAATGTGATCTATCATGTGAGCACAACATTTGTGTTGTAATGAGCCTGATTGTTGTGTTACAAAAAGCAGTGGAATGTTTCTGATGGGGTCCAAATACAACAGGTCACCATCAGTATTTATAATTATAGGCTGTGAAACCACAAACAAAAATGATGCAAATKTAACTGCAATGAGGTAACAGCATCAATATGCCTTATACCACTTCAAGCTAGCACTATCTTGTTTACAAGTACAACACATCCCTTTAGAACCAAGGTGCCCTAGGAGCTGATTAACATACTGTAATTGCTAAAGCAATCTCTTGGTTGAGAGTGAAACATGACGCTGTAATCATCATAAGGATTAATCCAACTCCATGTTGGCTTTTATGTTGGCTATAAATCCTTTGGTGTCACTTCATTAGCTGCGAGAATGGCTTTTATTGGCAGTTTAAAGACGCTGTCTGCTAGGCGCTCTGGGCTGATCAAATAAACATGACAGCCCTGCCTCCCAGATACTCGGCTCTCATTACTAGCTCAAACAGATACACATATCCCTGAGCCACATGCAAAATTCCAACATACCGGCAACACTCAAAAAGTGAGAATGATTAGTTGTGATGTAGACATGCTACGAAAACTAGCCTTGAGCAGCCAGACGTGAGGAAAACAGAATGAGAGAGAKAAAAGTGAACGGGGAGTAGGGGGAGCGGAGACAAAAGCAAACAAACACCAGCTAGTCTACAAACACACTGACTTACAAACCAACACGCCATGCTACTCATCTGACAGGCGAAAGAGTGATGTTTGGGTTCTATCCTGCGACAGAGTKCCCTGGGGCTCCTTACCTCACTGGGCTGCTCTGGACTGTCCTCGGTGGTGGTGACCGATCCTGGTGAGCTGTAGCGTAGCATGTCTCCCCTGGCCTCTGTCCACTCCCCTGTTGTCGCTTTTCCTCTCTCCCTCTCTCTCTTCCTCTCACTCTCTTTCTGGACTACTGTACAAACTCACACAGCCCCCAGCTCCAGCCACTGCGAGAGAGACTAGAGAGTGAATGAACAAGAGGGGAGAGGGAAGAAAGATCCACTCTGACAAGTTTCTCTCTTCAGTGTTATGTAGAATTCATTTTCCAGTTGATGAACAAGGCCTGGTATTCCTGTTGAGTGCCAGTCAGTCAGTCAGGGGCTAGACTACAGCCCAGCTCCACACAATCCTTACTGCTCTGCTACTGTATAGAACTATGACACTGTCCCAGCCCAGACTGTAGACAGCACCTGACTCCACCTGGCTGACTGCCTCTCTCTCTCTCTTTCCCTGAGCCTCCCATCAGACCTGTCGGGTCACATTTCACCCACTCTCTTRCTCTGCACCTCCCACCTGGGTTGGACTGTCACAGGGTGGGCCCTCACAATCTTGGACAGGTGGAGCTCTATGGCACATAGCCCCGTTTACAAAGCCCTGTTTACACCATGCCCAAACCTGTGGGTTTTGTGATCTGATCAATATGATCAAATCACTGTCTGATCAAGGTTTGTCAGATCTACACATGGTTTTAAAATGTGTCTCTTATCCGTCCAATGTGTCCRCATTGTGATCAGATTTCTTGGGGCCTCCCTGTATGCAAAACACTCAAAGTACTGTAATAGATTTAAATTCAAAATATGCCATTCTGTTCTTCAGAAAAAAATAAAAAAAACTTTTCAAAATGTTGTTGAAGACCTGCCCTTAACAAATGAATAATTAATTAATGATCTTTGTGATGGTGTTTTTTTAGTGTATTTTAACACTTGAATTGTGGTGTTTAAGTGGTTTTTCGTTTGTACTTATTGTATGCAGTTACATTAAATTGTTTTATATGAAATACATTTTCTTTCATATTCTTTCTTTCATACACAACCAATGATTATTTTTGCAATAGCATATATGAAATGTATTTATTAGATTGTTAGAATGTTCACGTCCAAAAGACTCATCACTTGCTCAAAGGGGGGTCCCTCGAGGCCAGGCCCTTTCTAGTGGTAAATGGTTTGACCATCCAGATCTGTTTACACTTGATTGATATCCAGATACAATGGGTCCCTGACTACCTCCAGAGGCGGTCAGAAAGATCTGATCGCATTCAGATCACAATGCGTTCTTTAATCGTCTACACCTGTCTTAAAAAATATGTGCACAATCAGAATATGGACAAGATCAGGACAAAGGATACATGTTAGCACAAGGTGTAAACTGGGCTATCGAGACACATTATAGCCTCTCTCATGGCAGGTCATTACTGTAGGTAGCCAGGTTAGGCAGGACTGCTTCTGGTACTGTAGCAGTATTGAGTGTCTGCAGTATAGACATTGAATGGTTTGTGGGTAATCATGTGTGAGTTGAACTACAGTAAGGTTGTTTGGAYAGGTATCTGTTTGCTTATATTCAGGTTTCGATAGTGTTTTAAGGCTTGGGGTGAAATGTGTTGATGATATGGTAGGCTGCTCATTTAAAATGTGATAGTTGATATTTGATCATTATGGGAGGAGGTTTTGACAAAGGGGGGTTGCTGATCCTTCCAGAGTTGGCAGTGAATGTGAAAATACAGAGAAATATACTACTGTACCTTCCTTGAGAAAAATGCATAAAGTAGTTAACACATTTCTCTATGTCACAATGGGGGATCACATTCCTGGCATTGATATGGTCACAACTCTATGTCCTCCCTCAGCAGAAACAGACACATAGAAACTAAACTAATGTTCAGGGTATTTTCTTTGGTCTCATAGTAAAACCAATTGCGTAACAGGTCATGTTATACATAGGCAATGAGTGGAGGCATAGAAAAGTTCAACTGAAATATATCATATGTTTCAACAAAGATGCGCCAATATGTAAAGTAAGTAAATTCTCTGAATAGTATGAGTGTTATTTCCACGTATTTAGGTTAACCATTAAACACACAACAAACAAATGGTTTTGTTTACTTCTGCAATCAATCAACCAGCCGCCTAGTATGGCCACCCTCTCATGCTATACAGATCACTTCTTAAAGTAACACAGTCATGTATCAAACTCAGATGTCATATTTCACTATCCCATGAGTACKATATGTCAGGTAAGGTGTGTTGATTGTAATCTTAGTGTCTTGCTTCTGGGAGGCACTTGATTCAAATCAAATCAAACTTTATTTGTCGCATACGCCGAATASAAGTGTGGACTTTACCGTGAAGTGCTAACTTACAAGCCCTTAACCAACAGTGCAGTTCAAGAAGAGTTAAGAAAATACTTACCAAGTAGACTAAAATACAAAGTAATAATAAAAAGTAACACAATTAGAATAACAATACTGAGGCATGAAGAGTTAAGAAAATATTTACCAAGTAGACTAAAATAAAAAGTAATAATAAAAAGGACCACAATTAGAATAACAATAACAAGGCTATATAGTGGCTTGCGAAAGTATTCACCCCTTGGCATTTTTCATATTTTGTTGACTTACAACCTGGAATTAAAATAGATTTTTGGGGGGTTTGTATCATTTGATTTACACACACATGCCTACCACTTTGAAGATACAAAATATTTTTTATGTGAAACAAACAAGAAATAAGACAAAAAAACTGAAAACTTAAGTGTGCATAAGTATTCACCCCTCAAAGTCAATACTTTGTAGAGCCACCTTGTAGAGCCACCCAATCTTCAAGGCAAAACTGCTCCAGCTCCTTGAAGTTGGATAGGTTCCGCTGGTGTACAGCAATCTTTAAGTCATACCACAGATTCTCAATTGGATTGATGTCTGGGCTTTGACTAGGCCATTCCAAGACATTTAGATGGTTCCCCTTAAACCACTTGAGTGTTGCTTTAGTAGTATGCTTAGGGTCATTGTACAGCTGGAAGGTGAACCTCCGTCCCAATCTCAAATCTCTGGAAGACTGAAACAAGTTTCCGTCAAGAATTTCCCTGTATTTAGCACCATCCATCATTCCTTCATTTCTGACCAGTTTCCCAGTCCCTGCCAATGAAAAACATATCCACAGCATGATGCTGCCACCACCATGCTTCACTGTGGGGATGGTGTTCTCGGGGTGATGAAAGGTGTTGGGTTTGCGCCAGACATAGCGTTTTCCTTGATGGCCAAAAAGCTAAATTTTAGTCTCATCTGACCAGAGTACCTTCTTTCATATGTTTGGGGAGTCTCCCACATGCCTTTGGCGAACACCAAATGTGTTTGCTTATTTTTTCTTTAATAAGCAATGGCTTTTTTTTTGGCCACTCTTCCGTAAAGCCCAGCTCTGTGGAGTGTACGGCTTAAAGTGGTCTAGGACAGATACTCCCATCTCCGCTGTGGAGCTTTACAGCTCCTTCAGGGTTATCTTTGGTCTCTTTGTTGCCTCTCTGATTAGTTCCCTCCTTGCCTGGTCTGTGAGTTTTGGTGGGCAGCCCTCTCTTGGCAGGTTTGTTGTGGTGCCATATTCTTTCAATTTTTTAATAATGGATTTAACGGTGCTCCGTGGAATGTTCAAAGTTTCGGATCTGTACTTCTCACAGCTTTGTCCCTGACTTGTTTGGAGAGCTCCTTGGTCTTCTTGGTGGTACCCCTTGCTTAGTGGTGTTGCAGACTCTGGGGCCTTTCAGAACAGGTGTTTAATATACTGAGATCATGTGACAGATCATATGACACTTAGATTGCACGCAGGTGACTTTATTTAACTAATTATGTGACTTCTGAAGGCAATTGGTTGCACCAGATCTTATTAGGGGCTTCATAGCAAAGAGGGTGAATACATATGCACGTAACACTTTTCAAATTTTTGGGAACAAGTTATTTTTTCCCAATTTGTGTGGGAAGCATTTTTATTTTTTGAAGATTATTGAAAAAATGTATTGAAAATATGTCTGAAATAAGCAGTCTTTATAGAGTTCAGAGTGACTCAGTGATGATGAGGTGCAAACTAAAATCAATCAAATGAATTTATAAAGCCCTTCTTACATCAGCTGATGTCACAAAGTGCTGTACAGAAACACAGCCTAAAACCCCAAACAGCAAGCAATGCAGGTGTAGAAGCACGGTGGCTAGGAAAAACTCCCTAGAAAGGCCAGAACCTAGGAAGAAACCTAGAGAGGAACCAGGCTATGAGGGGTGGCCAGTCCTCTTCTGGCTGTGCTGGGTGGAGATTATAACAGAACATGGCCAAGATGCTCAAATGTTCATAGATGACCAGCAGGGTCAAATAATAATAATCACAGTGGTTGTAGAGGGTGCAACAGGTCAGCACCTCAGAAATAAATGTCAGTTGGCTTTTCATAGCCGATCATTCAGAGTATCTCTACCGCTCTGTGTGTCTTTAGATAGTTGAAAACAGCAGGTCTGGGACAGGTAGCACGTCGGTGAACAGGTCAGGGTTCCATAGCAGCAGGCAGAACAGTTGAAACTGGAGCAGCAGCACGACCAGGTGAACTGGGGACAGCAAGTAGTCATCAGGCCAGGTAGTCCTGATGCATGGTCCTAGGGCTCAGGTCCTCCGAGAAGAGAAGAAAGAAAGAAAAGAAAGAAAGAAAGAAAGAAAAAGAAGAAAGAAAGAAAAGAGAGAGAAAAAGAGAGAATAAGAGAGAGAGAATTAGAGAGAGCATACTTAAATTCACACAGGACACCAGATAAGACAGAGGAAATACTCCAGATATAACAGACTGACCCTAGCCCCACGACACTTAACTATTGCAGCATAAATACTGGAGGCTGAGACAGGAGGGGTTGGGAGACACTATGGCCCCGCTCGACGATACCCCCGGACAGGACCAAACAGGCAGGATATAACCTCACCCACTTTGCCAAAGCACAGCCCCCACATCACTAGAGGGATATCTCCAACCACCAACTTACCATCCTGAGACAAGGCCGAGTATAGCCACAAAAGATCTCCCCCACGGCACAACCCAAGGGGGCGGCCAACCCGGACAGGAAGATCACGTTAGTGACTCAACCCACTCAAGTGACGTACCTCTCCTAGGGATGGCATGGAGGAGCACCAGTAAGCCAGTGACTCAGCCCCTGTAATAGGGTCAGAGAATCCCAGTGGAGAGAGGGGAACCGGCCAGGCAGAGACAGCAAGGGCAGTTCGTTGCTCCAGGCCTTTCCGTTCACCTTCACACTCCTGGGCCAGACTACACTCAATCATAGGACCTACTGAAGAGATGAGTCTTCAATAAAGACTTAAAGGTTGAGACCGAGTCTGCGTCTCTCACATGGATAAGCAGACCATTCCATAAAAATGCAGATCTATAGGAGAGAGACCTGCCTCCACCTGTTTGCTAGAAATTCTAGGGACAATAAGGAGGCCTGCGTCTTGTGACCGTAGCGTACGTGTAGGTATGTATGGCAGGACCAAATCGGAAAGATAGGTAAGAGCAAGCCCATGTAATGCTTTGTAGGTTAGAAGTAAAACCTTGAAATCAGTGTAGAGAGGCTAGCACTGGAGTAATATGATCAAATTTTGGGGTTCTAGTCAAGATTCTAGCAGCCGTGTTTAGCACTAACTGAAGTTTATTTATTGCTTTATCTGGGTAGCCGGAAAGTAGAGCATTGCAGTAGTCATTTTTGATGGAAAGTTTCTGATTTTTTAATGTTACGTGGATGAAAAAAGCTGTCCTTGAAACAGTCTTGATATGTTCTTCAAAGAGAGATCAGGGTCCAGAGTAACGCCGAGGTCCTTCACAGTTTTATTTGAGACGACTTTACAAATCAAGATTAATTGTCAGATTCAACAGAAGATCTCTTTGTTTTTGGGCCTAGAACTAGCATCTCTGTTTTGTCCGAGTTTAAAATTAGAAAATTTTGCCACCATCCACTTCCTTATGTCTGAAACACAGGCTTCCAGGTAGGGCAATTTTGGGGCTTCACCATGTTTCATCAAAATGTACAGCTGTGTGTCGTCCGCATAGCAGTGAAAGTTAACATTATGTTTCGAATGACATCACCAAGAGGTAAAATATATAGTGAAAACAATAGTGGTCCTAAAACAGAGCCTTGAGGAACACCAACATTTACAGTTGATTTGTCAGAGGACAAACCATCCACAGAAACAAACTGATATCTTTCCGACAGATAAGATCTAAACCAGGCCAGAACTTGTCCGTTTAGACATATATGTCAGAGTCAAGGCCCGCGGGCCACATCCGGCCCGCGAGAAGGTTTTTTACGGCCCCTGGGATGATCTTGATTTATTATTAGAACCGGCCGCAGACCGCAGCAAGCCGGCAGCCCGCAGATCTTTTACACGCACCAATACTACATTTCCCACAATGCAACGGTGACGCACCGAGCAGTAGGCTGCTTCATTTCAATATTTATTGGCACAGCAGTCGTCAGCATCACAGTAAAATTAACTTTCAGATACCCATCAAAAATGGCAAAACGGAAGGTGGACACTGAGAACCGGGGGTTTCAAACAAGGTGGGAGTCGGAGTATATGTTCACGGAGGTAGCTGGAAAACCTGTGTGTCTTCTGTGTGGAGAAAGTGTGGCGGTACTGAAAGAGTATAATCTGAGACGACATTATGAAACGAAACACGCGGACAAAAACAAAGAATATGGACATGGAACAAAGGCTACAAAAGGCAGAGGAATTAAAACGAGGCCTCAAATCTCGACAGGCTCTGTTCAAAAAAGGATTTTTATATAAAGGAAATTTGTCTTTTTGTTCTGTTGAAAATTAAAGATTACTGACAGAAGCCATAAGAAAATATTGCTTTATTTATCTGATCATATTGGAATATATTTTGTAGGTTTTCAGTAGGTTCAATTAGGTTCACTAGACTATATGCGTCATTTAAAAATGTTTCAATGAACATTCGAACAGTCCGGCCTTCGGCTTGTAGCTAAATTTTTTATTTGGCCCTCCGTCCATTTGACTTTGACACCCCTGGTTTAGACCAATTTGGGTTTCCAATCTCTCCAAAAGAATGTGGTGATCGATGGTATCAAAAGCAGCACTGAGGTCTAGGAGCACGAGGACAGATGCAGAGCCTCGGTCTGACGCCATTAAAAGGTAATTTGCCACCTTCACAAGTGCAGTCTCAGTGCTATGATGGGGTCTAAAACCAGACTGAAGCGTCTGGTAACGCAAATAATGTTAAAAGGACTGAAGACGAGGAAGTTTTTACTATATTTCAGTTTCATCTAATAGGGTAACACTGACTCACACGGCAAAAGAGAGATAGGGAAATCTGACTCCTGAAGAWCTGAGGCATCTTTAAGATTTAGCCATCTTTGAAGKGAATGGTGGTTTTGGGGTGTGAATGGGAGCCAGTGGGTGTGGAAGGCAGCCATCCTCTCTCTCCCTCTGGGTCTATTGAGGCTGGGTGATAAAAGCCATCTGCYAGGGGCCACAGCCCCCTATTGAGATTCATTAGCTACCTCATCATTAACGCTTTCATCCATAGAGATCATACATCAATCAGCATGCCTGCCCATTAACACTGTCTACAATTCATCTTCCAGCAGTGTCAGTCTCTCAATATGTATTGTGTAAAATKTTCTTTCTCTCCCCTCATGAAAAAGGAGTTGAGGTTTGTTATGCAACTTCTTCAGAGGTGTCATGCCCAAAGGGGTCACATGGGCACTTGCCCCCTCAGATTTGTCAYCTTAAATAATATAAAATAAATAWCGTTTTTGTTTTGTTAAATTAATTACTAAACTTAAGAGGGGGCACACTGACTGGACCAGGCAAGGAGTGTTTTGGGGTGTGTTTTGAGTCATTGTCCTGTTGAAAAACAAATTATAGTCCCACTAAGTGCAAACCAGATGGGATGGCGTATTGCTGCAGAATGCTGTGGTAGCCATGCTGGTTAAGCGTGGGAGACTTGTTTCTGGAAAGGTGGATTTTTAGAAGTAGAAGCTCGAATTGTTTGGGCACAGATCTGGATAGTAATACAGAACTCTGCAGGCTATCTCTGCAGTAGATTGCCACTCCGCCCCCTTTGGCAGTTCTATCTTGACGGAAAATGTTATAGTTAGGGATGGAAATTTCAGGGTTTTGGTGGTCTTCCTAYGCCAGGATTCAGACACGGCTAGGACATCCGGGTTGGCAGAGTGTACTAAAGCAGTGAATAAAACAAACTTAGGGAGGAGGCTTCTAATGTTAACATGCATGAAACCAAGGATTTTACGGTTACAGAAGTCAACAAATGAGAGTGCCTGGGGAATGGGAGTGGAGCTYGCACTGCCTAGCACTGCTGGACCTGGATTAACCTCTACATCACCAGAGGAACAGAGGAGGAGTAGGATAAGGGTACGGCTAAAGGCTATAAGAACTGGTCGTCTAGTACTTTCGGAACAGAGAGTAAAAGGAGCCGGTTTCTGAGCGCGTTAGAATAGATTCAAGGCATAATGTACAGACAAAGGTATGGTAGGATGTGAATACAGTGGAGGTAAACCTAGGCATAGAGTGACAATGAGAGWGATATTGTCTCTAGAAACATCATTTAAACCAGGTGATGTCACCGCATGTGTGGGAGGTGGAACTGAAGGGTTAGCTAAKGCATATTGAGCAGGGCTAGAGGCTCTGCAGTGAAATAAGACAATAATCACTAAACAGAACAGCAATGGACAAGGAATATTGACATTAGGGAGAGGCATGCGTAGCCGAGTGATCATAGGGGTCCAGTGAGTAGTTAAGCTGGCTGGAGACATGGCGATTCCGACAGCTAGCGGGGCGGGGCTAGCAAGCTAGCAGCTTGCTTCGGGACAGAGACGTTAGCCAGGAGTAGCCACTCGGATTCCAGCTAGCTAGATGCGATGATCCAGACGAAAAGGTTCAGATCTTGCGGTAGGAATTCGGGGATATGGAGAGAAAATAAGTCCGGTATGCTCTGGTTTGAATCGCGTTGTGCAAACTGGGGAGAGATTTCGGAGCTAGAGGTCAGCTGATGACCGTTAGCAATGGTTAGCTGACTACTAGCCAGTAGCTAGTTAGSTGGCTAGCTTCTGTTGGGGGATTCCGGTTCGAAAGTAAAGAAAAATACTTTAGAAAATAGCAGATCCATACCACATTGGGTGAGGCGGGTTGCAGGAGAGTATATTGAAGTTGAGGTTTAGGAAAAATATAAAAAAGATATGCGAAGAAAAAATATAATAAAAKATATATACACGGGACACGGCAGGACGAGGACAAAAAGACGTCTGACTGCTACGTCATCTTGGATATTCTCATATATTCTCATCTTGGATGTTGCATGAGGTTATCAGATTTACTGTACTTGATATTGCAATATTTGAGTTTCCAGTAATACATTATCAATAACATTGTTGCGTCTGTTCTGGTTGAGAGAATACCAAGAGTATGCAAAGCTGTCATCAAGGCAAAGGGTGTCTACTTTGAAGAACCTAAAATCTAAAATATATTTTGATTTGTTTAACACTGTTTTGGTTASTATATGATTCCATATGTAGTAATGTTATGTGATTCCATATGTTGCCAGCAGGCATGCCTGGTTTCTAGACTTTAGAAGACACTAAAATTGCTTTAATTATTGGGTTATGATACTACATCCCAGTGGCAGTTGTACTAAACTCCTAAGGCATAAAAGTTCTTAAAGAATCAATGTGCAYTATTAAAATGATAAAACTGCAGGAAAAAGCTGTTTCAGGAGTTGGAAAAATGCAACATTCTAAAATAATGGGTGGATAATAATGGCCCCTCTTCATCTTTACAATGTCATGCTTCCTTCCCATCTCACCAACAGGCAAGCATGCATTTTACCAGTTTAGAGAAGAATATCAAGAGGATGTGAGAACACAATTTACAGCAGAAAAAACATAGCCAACATTCCCGGATGTTGTACCTTCTAACGTGTGCCTTTAGCATTTCTACAGCTAGAGGTCAGCAGAGTACCATGTACAGTTTTGAGAAAGTTATAAATAGTTGGTCGGACCACTTCTTTTCATTGTTCAATATTATCTGAAAGAACAAGATATTCTTCAATCTCAACTAAAACATTCTAAAAGTTATACAATTGAGACTTGAGCTAAAATAGTGTCTGAGATCATGGTCCAATACTTTTAACTTTACAGAAAATCACCACAGCCACCAACCACGACAGCTTAATATTTTGCAATTGTAAAGTTACTACCTCATGACAGTTTTCTGCTCCCCACTTCCCTCTTTCACCAATTACTGCATGAGTTCAACCAAGCACGGGACAAKAATTTCAAGAATAGTCATTCTTTAAAGCCCTCACAAGAGCCCCACCCCGAGCAGTGCACTCCCAGTGTGTGTGTATGCTGCTTGGGCTGACAGAGGGGCCAGAGATGATCCCCACGCATTTAAAAGGTTAATTTGTTTGTTCTCCACAGAATGGTGACAAATGCAGGTCACGACCTGGGAACAATGACCTGCCAGTCTTGCTGAGGATAAGAAAGCCTTGTCTCTACTCCCTTTCTTCCTCTGTAGTCAACTGTAAAATACCTTTAAAAATAATGAAGTCATATCTCCTAATGCAGCCTGCTTTGCACCCTCCCACATATGATGGGAGGGTGCATATCTCTTTAACACAAGGGATCAATCATGTCCTTTACCCCTGAGACCTTGGAGGACCTGCCCTGCTGTACTTTGGTGTCAGGTGCTGGACACAGGATCAATAGGCTTCAGCAGGAAAATACTGGCCCACTGAGCTCCATATTAAATATGGAGGGGCTGATATTGACACAGCTGCTTTGGCCAGACAATAAAATAATAAGTGGGATGAATGAGGTCACCCTGAGAGGATCATAAAGCATTCACACACCACTGAGGTCAATCCTTTCATCTTCCTCATACAACTAAACACTCTCCAAAGTTGCATATTTTGTGTACCTAAATAGATTAGAAGAGACAGATGTGATCAGCAGTATAATTTACAGAGACAATAAGCATGTGAGATTAACTAAGGATAACTTTATTTAATTTTAGCAGGGTTTTTAGTCTCAGCAAAGTACAGATGTGTACACACAGAGAGGTAGCGGCAGTATTTCATCTCAACCCCCCACTCCAAAACGACTGGAGGAGGCACACAGCCAAAGGCCTCTTCTTCATTCCATATGGCAACAGCCTTGGACGCCTTCAGAAATAATCCCTCASACAGTGCAAATCATCACAGTGTAGCTAAACGGATCGATTGTCAATACAGCTCATCTGTAGAAACTCCCTCATCATATAAACTTGCATAACAGAGGACAGTCCCCTCCAACAGATAATAGATAGGCACAACAGATGCTTATAACAGGTACTGACTGTATGGTCATATAGCATAATAATATGCTCCCACAGATCCACATAGCAAATACAAACACAGGTATTCAACAAAAAAAATATTGTTCATTTTACAGTAGATTGACTCGTATGTCCAATATTAACACTGTTTTGTTCTTGGAGGATATACCATAAACATAAATAGCTTCTTCTCACATTGTAACATGTTTCTGGTAAAAGTCATATTTCTATGAAATACAGAGATGAATCACTTTTAAGCAAAAGTAAGGAATGTGTTTGTTACTATAATGCAAAAAAATKGACTATTGACGATTTAAACAATAATCTCAGGAGTAACAGAGCAGTCCCGGTAGTTAGTAGAAAAGCCCAACTAAAAATACATAGTAGAACCTTGATTTGAGAACGGTGATCTAACCCGTCTTTATAAATGTTCTACTGTATCTTATTTTAATAAAGGCAGGGCTGAATACTGCAATAAGTCAGGAGTCATAAACCYGAAAACAGAAGTGATAAAACAGAGATGTTTTCTGTAGACCACGCTAACATCATGGATGGATTACTATTCCTTATTCAGGTTTTTCTTTTAAGATACAAAAAAGCATCTGTATAAAGAAGAATCCCTCATACAAATTTCCCTAAAAACATATTGCCCWTCATTCAGCCATTTCTTCATATATTCAACAGTAAATAAATAGCAAATATTTCACTCAAATCAATTTAAGACCTTAATGCCTGACTTCATTACAAAATKGAATAGATATTCTAATGCACAATACAAAAATGAATGTTTCAAATTACGTTTGTTGCTATCAGACTTGATAAGCGGCTTAACATATTTGATTAAGGATATAAAATCTAGTGAGGGATTAATACATTTCAAAAAGGCATAAGAGGTTACAGAATGCTGTCCTTTACAGTGCATTACAAGGTGAATAATTGGATTCCCTTTACATCTCATTGCTGGATCATTCATAAGATGTAAGAAGACACGTGCAATGATTAACTAAGAACTTAGAAATTGTGCTGATAATTCAACTATTGCTAAATGATAATCAATAATTTACAAGACATTGTAATTAATCAATAACTATTATCTAACCATTCCCTGTCAATCTATGTACTGTGAAAGGAAGAGCAAACACACATCACTATRCTATTTGACCAGTTTTCCAAAAGCACATCGTGACCTGAAAGTGGTCTCTCTGAATAGGAGTCAGTCCACTTGGTCCTTCTGTAGTTTTAATAACATTCTCTTCATTGTGTTGGTTCACAAAGAGAATGTTGATATGATGTTGTCTTGGCTAGAGGAGCGTTTATAGCTAGATGAAGAGCGGAAGTAGGTCTCTCCGTCCGTGCTAATGTCATCCTCATCATCGTCGTCCAGAGGAGCAGAGTTGGTCTTACGCCTTCAGGGAGGGGAAACCTGTGTTATTCTGGTGGAGGGCTGGGTAAGGTAGTTTACCGTATGAAAGAGTTAGCGTTTGAGAGAAAGTGGGCTTAGAAAGCTCTATCACACATTGCATTTAATATGTGTGTGTTCGACTACGATTGCTTAGGAAGGTGTGAGTAATTAACCTAGAGCAGTGGTAGGGAATATGGTTCAGATGTTTACAGTGGGTTTCATTAATGTGCGGTGGCCCTGTGAAATTCATAGCTGTGCTTTACACTTGGAATCTCTTGGTGGCATGCTGTTTAGCTTTCATCGCTGGTAGAGGCTTGCATTTAACAGATGTAATCTAGGTGACAAGATAAAAGCCGAATGGCATGTTCTTTAGCGTCTCTGTTTAGCCTTGTGTATTTAGCATTTTTACCTCATCTCGCTGCGCAGGGATTTGAGCTGGCTCTGAGCTTTGCTCGTTGGCCTCCCTGCTTGTTTCATCCAGGTCTCTCTGCAGCTTCCTTCTTGCTCGGTGTTTCCCAGCCGGTCAATCTCTCCTCCGCCTCGTCCATCTGCCCTCTTCAGGGCCTTCGACGCAGGTTAGCTGCAAGAGGAACACAGAGAGGTTAAACAGCTGTGTTGTGTGTGTGTTGTGTGGTGTTTGTGTGTTGTGTGTGGTGGTTGTGTGTGTGTGTGTGTGTGGTGTGTGTGGTGTGTGTGTGTGTGTGTGGTGTGTGTGTGTGTGTGTGCTGTTAACATCGACTGTGTGTGTGTGGTGCTTGTGTGTGTGTGTGTGTGTTGTGTGTGTGTTGTGTGTGTGTGTGTGTGTGGTGTTGTGTGTGTGTGTGTGTGTGTGTGTGTGTGTGTGTGTGTGTGTGTGTGTGTGTATATATGTGCATGTTGCATCCTGACCTGGTCCTTCTGATCCTGCAGTGAGTGGTGCTCTTCGTCAACTTGCATCATCATCTCCTTCACCTTCCTCTCCAGCCTCCGGTTCACCAGCTGCAGGTTGGCACGGTCCCTAGAAAACACAGCATCATGGGTAAGACTACCSATCTGCTACATGTCACAKACTGTAGCAGTACATAGAACGCTCTGGAAACCACAAGGTAATTTGCCATATGCCACATACTGCATACATCTACACATAGTACACAGTATGACCTAAGAATGTAAAACTAAACTAACCAACCCAATGAACCAAGGTTAAGTGCAATGTGACCTACTTACTATGAGAGCCAGACAGCTTCTGTAATGAGTCTGTAGGCAGCACTGGTCCCTATATCAGGACCTCTCTTCTCCCTCCAACCCCTACCCCAACCCCACCTCTCCCTAGGATCCCATCTCTACCCCAACCCCATCTCTCGCTAGGAACCCAAACCAACCCCAACCCTAACCGTACCGCTCCTCTCCCTCCAGCCTCTCCTCCAGCTCCTGGATCCGGCTGTCCAGCTGGCTCACCAGGCCCTCCTTGTTAGACTTCTGGGAGCCCTCCAGATGGGCTATTCTGCTCTTCAGGTCCTTGTTCTGTTAGAAACAGTGTGAGAAACAACTTTGATACACAATCTTAATTCTACTTCATTTAGCTAATGTTTTGATCAACAAGACCATTTTCAGAGCAGGAGACTATAGAGATGGAGACAGAGAAGGAAAGATAAAAGACAGAGATGGATTAGATGAGTGCATGTTTTGGTATGAGCCTAATGGACTTTTCACAGATAGACTGCTGTTGTTTCCCCCCAGACAGGAAGGGAGGAAGGAGTGGGCAGAACAGGGCAGTGTGTACCTGTCTCTCCAAGGTCATCTTGTCACACTCCAGGTCCTGTCTGTCAGCCCTCTCCTGCAGGAGTTCATTCCTCATCTGCTCTACCTGTCAACCAGAGCGGAGAGGACTGTCATCGCAATGGTTACACACTCTGAGAACACAATTATTATGAGAGGCTGCTTGTGTGTCGGTAGGAAGAACCCTTCCT
>NC_036855.1:60702561-60705921 GCF_002910315.2 Salvelinus sp. IW2-2015
TCCCCCTCTCCCCCCAACCACCACATCCTCCTATCCTAACCTCTTCCACTTCACTATGACTGTACACCACTCCACTGTTGCCTTGGCAACTCACCTTGGCCCAGTGTTGCGGTAATGCCACTTTGTCTAGTGCTACTCTTTTCTCTGTGCCAGGAGTTTCTTGCCTTTAAGGAAATGTAAGTACTTGTTCACTCCTTTTAGGCCTCTCATACTTTTGTTCAGGTCTTTACGTTTTCATCCATTTCAAGGTTGGAGGACTGTGCAGACTTAGCCCTTTAATCTTACCATTGCGGGACAATGAACCTGACCGTAAAATAACTAGTCCTATCTTTGTTAAACATGAAGCATGCATCATGATTGCATGATGTAAATCAATGAGAGCACAGTGAATTGCAGAGGTATTGCAACAGGSCAGATCCTTGGAGGTAAATGCCCTTAGCACGTGTTGAATAATACAAAATACATCCTAGAGTAAAAAGCTTGTCCTGTACATGAATTGTATCTGGAATAAYGTCACTTGCTCATGAAAAAGCACCGAACCAACAGTCTCCTGATYTGAGTTAGCAACCCTTTCTGACAACAACTCTTTCTTCAGGAAGCAKGTACTCTTATCTCAATCTGAGTTTATAATGGCTACATCAGCAGGTTTATCAGAGGGGAAGGAAAGCTGCAGTGTTGAGGTCTGACTCCCTCAGGATGTGAGAACTATGATCAGCCACAAGAAATGGATTTGTCCCTGAGACGCAGTCACAGCTAAGTGAACTCCATAGCCATAAACTCGATACATTTGGCAGTGTGCATATTTTGGCTGAGGTGGTGCATTAAAAGGGGTCTTTTGTGACTGATGCATGAAAATTGGATTGGCGCTTTTACACCGAGCAGGCAGCCTGCCAAACTGAACGATTATGCAAGATCCTCTTACATGGCAATAACCCCTCTGCTCTCTAGAACACAAATTAACTGGGATAGTGGGATTTTTGGGCAGCTGTTCCATACRGGGGGGGCCCACACACACACACGCAATAAAGAATGGCTCGGTGTRTAGGTCTGTGTGTGTGGGTATTTGAGCTGTCAATGGCGGGAGGGGATGGCAGACAAGCACAAATAACTGATACAGGGTGTAAGCTTAGATGTCACATTATGCCAAGCTGCTCTGGAATGACTGYACTTGAAATGCTTTCTGTCTTTTGCAGATGATARTGAAGTTAATGGAGTTTAGGAGTGTGACTCCCGGTCACAGGAGAGTCAGAGACAAATTGGTGAATGACCTTGGTGAACCATGGTTAATGAATGTTAGAATGCCCCACTGACTGGAGGTCAGTTAGAGCGGTCAGTCAGGGATAGTGGTAAGGACTCACCTGTTCTCTGCCTCGGTCTATCCTGACAATCAGCAGGTCTCCACTTTGCTTTTCCTCATCCAGATCCAGCTCCAGCTGATTGATCCTGTCCTGCAGTACACAGCATCAACATTGACAATGGTAATAACAATGACATTATTATTTGACCTTGCTATAAACATGGGGTTGCTTTTCTGAATGACAGCTTTAGATTTCCTTCTGCAGTGTTTTGCCATCACACCACCRTCAACAGCAGAGGCCTGCAGTACACATGACTTCTGTCTATAACAAACTCAGGAAAGAACCCAGCTAGCACATTTTGTTCCTTGGAAAATGTGGGATTGTATGTTTTTGATTTCACATTGGTTATGGGAAGCTATACATTTCCTGACCGGTAAAACTAAACGTTTTTTTTTTTTTACATGTTTTGAGAACAGAAGTAAAACTGTTGCCTATTCTGGGAACGTGCATTTTTTGGTTGCAGGGAGGTCCTGAGAATGTTTTACTCTGGTTCCTTGAATGCTTTCCTAGGAGGTTTTATTAACGGTCTGAGAAAGGAATTTCTAGGTTATTTGGAGGTTTTTGAATAATTTCATTAAAATGTTCACTGAATCGTTTAATAACACTTTTAATAATACTGCTATCTAATTTTGCTTGAACCCTTTATCTCCAAGCACAGATAGGACACATAGAAATTAATTTCCTTAGGCATTAATMTTTTATTGTGACACGGCATCAGTGAGATTCGAACCTATAAATTGTTGCATCCCTGGTTAAAGGAAGGAGGTTCTTTTTAGATATTGCAAAGAGAAACTAGAGAGTATAAAGCATTAACATAATGGAAACGGTTTATTTCCAACATGACAGCGGATAAAGCATAGACGCTTCCAGCCTGGTTCCGAGGTCCATCTGCACCCGCTCAAAGGTAGCACAACTTGAATAACCCTGGCCAAACAGCCAATGAGGGCCTTGCCAATTAAGCTTATGCGCATCCAATCAGATACATATCCAATAGTCAACGCAACTGAACACGTGCATACTATTTTTAACCAGATGTGCGATTAATAACAATGCCTGCTTGATCTCTCAAAAACTTCAATAATCTTCTGTCTCTATCAATGGAATTAAGTCGACCCAGGCAAGTACTGAAATCCCACAGACAACATAGTTCCTATAACTTCTCTGAACTATTTGAGAATAATTGCCCAATGTCAAACAGTGGATAACGTGTCCTAGACATACGGCATTTTTACTAAATGTAACCATGTTTGAACTTTTAGGAAACATTCTGTTAAAGTAATGAAATACCAAGAAAATAATGTTATCTTGTCAAGTTCCTTAAATGTGCTAAGAATGTTCTAAAACCAATCAACTATCCTGCACCATTCCCAGAAAGTTGTGGGAAGGTTGTATGCAAAATAACCATAGGACAACCCTGCTCTCACCAGCTCTRAGAAACATGGTTCTCAGAACATTATGTGCTAGCTGGGAACTGTTCCTTCCTCAGGACTGGAGTACAAACAGAGACGAAATGGAAGGACTAGCATAGACTGAAGACTCAAAGAYAACCAATTAATACAGCACAAAAAGTCTGACACTTTAAATGGCAGAAGAAAGTCTCYATGAACACATGTATAAAGTGTATAATTTAGAGACCATGTGAAATTAATAATTAAGATATTCCTCCATACCTCCATGAGTTTCACCTGTCGGATTTTGTCATCCTTGGAGTGGGCTTTGATCTCTGCCTCCACCTCCAGGTGGTAGACTTTCTGMTCCAGGRCCTTCTCCTTGAGGACCGCATCATCCCTCTCCCTCTTACACTGCCTCAGGTCTTCTTCYACATGGCTCAGCTGCAGGACACACACCACACATACTTTTTAAACAGAATGGGAATGAACAACAGGTTTTGTGAATGCCTCCTACTCATTTACCAGTACGGCACAGCGAACAAATAAACCACACGTGTCATACTGTTACAGTAACATCCCTACCTGTCATGTTTGCTTTAGCAATGCAATTT
>NC_036855.1:60706574-60710875 GCF_002910315.2 Salvelinus sp. IW2-2015
GTTATACCATTACACGGGTAGATTCATAGGTAACCACTGGGAATAGAACCTCTACGAGTGGTCACATAGAGGAAGTACATACATTACACGTGCGTGTAGGACTACTACACATGGTGGCTAGACTACATTCTATAACTGGCGTAAGAACTACATTACACTGTTGGTAGATATGCATTACACTGGGTAGACTTACACTTTTCTCGTAGAATAACATTACATCGCGTAGACTACATTACACCTGGGTAGACTACATTACTAGCTGGTAGTTGAGTATCTAGATTACACTGGGTAGTAACCTATTCATACATACTGGGTAAGACTACGGTCCCGTGTGGCTCAGTTGGTAGAGGCTCTGGCGCTTTGCCTAACGCCAGGGTTGTTCGATTCTCGCCACGGGAGGGACTAGGTATGATATCGTGATGAATTATAATTTGTAACGTGGTGCATGCTCTGGATAAGAGCGATCTGACTAAATCTGAGACTTAAAATGTAGAATGTTAGTGTAATTACCAACTATATCATCAATACAGATGTGACCCCTTAGCTCAGTCAAGAGCCTCTGCCCTCTTCTGTGAAACACTTGACAACATTTTCCATGGAAAAAAGTGAGCACAATTCCAATGGAGTTTGAACTGTGTTGGACTGAGTCTGGCCACCTGTCTTTAACCTACTGTAGGAAATAGGTTTTCTTTAATGACATTCTGCAGGGGTTAGTAACTCAGACACACAATGAGGGAGGGCATTATTAGATCAAATAAGCAATGCTTATCCCATATTCAACAAAAACATTCCAAAGTGTTTAGTAGGTCAAACCATACCCAATGAGCAGTGGCCCTGGGWTATAACAACATTATGTGGGGCAGACCACAGCTACTAAGGGGTTRTAGCTAGATTGTGAAAATGAACCATAGTAATTATAAAAACATTAGCTGGAGAATTCCTCAATTGAGGCAAAATGCCATGAAGAACTTTACAGAGSCKCACTCCAAATTCCATAAGCCTACCTAGCTACAACTCCCTTAATGTATGAGAACAATGGATGTAATGTAAGATAAAGTCACAGCTAATACTTTAATATTTTGTTCAATTAAAAGAGGTTCATAAATGCATCYTAGTGTCTGAAGTKCTAGATCRCTGAAACATTTTGATGCTTCACCTATAGAAAAACAATGATTCAGATTTMTCTTCCCACCCTCCAGAGCTCCAACTCTTCATGCTAAACCACAGATATCTATGAAAATAAAATACATTATCTAACCTATTCAGCCCTGTAATACCACCAGGCCACCAGGCATCTCTACAGCTGTGACCTYCTGGTCCAGTTCAGGGCAAAGGGGAAGYATAAGAGGGGAGAGGACACACATTCCAAAGCCATGACCTCACTGTACAAACCCTGAGTGGGGGTTTACAACACACTGAGTCAGGACAATAGGTCATCCTCCATTGTCATGGGGAGCACTGGCCAACCCACCTCCTCCTGCAGGGACTTAGCAGCCAGGCAGGACTTGTCCAGCTCCACACCCCGTTCCCTCAGCTGTCTCTGAAGCTCAGCCAGCTCCCGACGGTTCTTCTCCTTGTACACGTCTATCTGCTCCTGCAGCTCCTGGGTGGACGACTGAGAGGCCTCCACRATCTCACTCATCTACAGGGAGAAGGTAGAGTTAGCCYTGCTAAMAAACAGACATGCATGCACACACTGACACATGCCTGTGGTGTGATATTTGATTGACTAAASCAAGGATGTCCGAAGGCCTTTAGTTGGTCCATTCACCTCCCTCTGTAGTTTCTCCACTGTRCGGTCCAGCAGACTCCTCTCGTCCTCTATCTCATTCTTAGTGTTCTTGAACTGTTCTTTTTGACTCCTCTCCTCCTTCAGCCTCTCCTCCAGCTCTCTGTGGTCATGGTTCAGCTTGGTCAAGTTCCTCTGGAACAGAAAGAGTTTAGAAARATATGTCAGAATGGTAAGGAGGACCAGCACTTATGCTTTATTATTCTCATCAGTTAATTCTCCCGAGCTTGTAGTCAAAGCCTGGTCAATCTTACCTGTACATCCTCTAACCATGTGGTCAAAGCCTGGTCAATCTCACCTGTACATCCTCTAACCGTGTGGTCGAAAGCCTGGTCAATCTTACCTGTACAACTCTCTAACCATGTGGTCAAAGCCTGGTCAATCTTACCTGTACATCCTCTAAACCTGTGGTCAAAGCCTGGTCAATCCTCCTTACATCCCTAACCATGTGGTCAAAGCCTGGTCAATCTTACCTGTACATCCTCTAACCATGTGGTCAAAGCCTGGTCAATCTTACCTGTACATCCTCTAACCATGTGGTCAAAGCCTGGGTCAATCTTCCTGTACATCCTCTAACCATGTGGTCAAAGCCTGGTCAATTCTCACCTGTACATCCTCTAACGCTGTGGTCAAGCCTGGTCAATCTTACCTGTACATCCTTAACCATGTGGTCAAAGCCTGGTCAATCTTACCTGTACATCCTCTAACCCTTGTGGGTCAGAGCACGGTTGGCACGTGACATCTCCTCCTCCTGCTCCTTGATTTCTTCCAAAGACTCTTCCAGCTGCCTCTTCTCTATCTGTGAGTTTACACATACACATATGCACACACCAGCATAAGACAATAGGTAACAGATCTGATCTTCAATGTGAAAAGTTTTATTACTGTCAATCTGATTGACACTCCTGTGCAGTTTACAGTGGCTCTCCTTTATATAACTAGCAGCTCATGTTACACCCGAGGATCTGTCTTTTTCAGCCATCTATTTCCTGTGTTTGAGAGACGCAAAATCCACTTGTAACTTAAATCTTGCTGGATTGATTGCTTTCATTTCACTCCTATGACTCTTTCATACTTTGCTTGTGCCTATTTGTTTTATTRGTTAACGTTACGACCGCAGAAATGTTTGTAATGACCTGTCAAACACACTCCGGTAACGTCTGAAATGGGCTGAATGGAATACATTGTCTTTCCGTTGCATCTATAAGAACACTAAAGCTAAGAAAAAAATAATTTAATACAGTTGAAATGTTAACAAATTACATGCTCTGAAATGAAAGCCACTTCTGAAATTGAACACTCGGATTATAGTGATATTATGTCTGATCTCGCAAACAATGTAAAGTATGTTTAGATAGGTATAATCTAGAGCCATGTGTGTTGATTTTTAATCCAAGGGTATAGGGTAGACAGAGCAAGTGTTTGGCAATAAATTTTATACCTGAATTCCAACCAAAATCTCTGAACTCCATTCATTATTTGTCCATGCCAGTAAATGTTTTATGCACTATAATTCAGTCAACATCTAATGGATTACACAAATTATAAAAGTTTGGAGTATCTTCATCCATTGACCAACAGTTGCATTTATGCAAATTGTTTAAAAAAAGTTTTTAACAATTTCTATGACCGTTGCTACAATAGTTACAGTAAATAAGGTTTCTCTATTCCTCACCTCAAGCCGGCCGACTCTGTCCCCCAGCTTGCTCTCCTGTAGCTTGGCATCATCGATGATGCGGTTGAGTTTGGCCACTTCGTTCTCCAGCTCATGTGCCCGCTTTCTCAGCTTCTCGGCCTCCTGGCTAAGACGTCCCGCCTGGCCCTCCACTGCCCCCTTGGCTGCCTCCACTTCAGCCTTCTCCTTGCCCACTGCAGCACTGCTCTGGAGAGCCGACAGAAGGGTCAGTGCAAAGTAAATACAGGGTCGAAAGATGCAACGTTGCACAGAAAAAGACGCGATACTGGCTTGACAACTGGTTAAAAACAAAAGTCTACGGTCTTATTTACAAGGCAACTCAAATTCCTTCACAACTCCTCCGCAAAGAGACTCCCAAAACAACTCCTTCATAACAAGCTCAAGGGGATTTAAGAGGTGGATGCATGACAATAAMTCTAAGCCTCTATTCACTTCCCATTGAACTGATGTAGCTTGGCCCACACAAAGACAGCATGTCACCCGCAAAAGGCTGGGGAGATTGAGGTAAATGGTCCAGTCCAGTAAATCTGCTCACTTCATTCTGAGTCCCCTGAGCATGACCAACACCAATGTCTCAATGGCTTTACCTGCCAGAGTTGTACAGTTGTGGGGCTGSTGCTTAAGCCTTATGGCTCTCGCTTGTTCACCGCTTGTCACTAAACATGATCAAATTCCATAATTAGATGACCCACTGTTGGTGGCAGCCTGTCTTTGTATGAACTTGGCTGCTGTGGCAGGACAGTGTGAAAGGAGGTCCCTGTGTGCTTTGCCTCTGCCCAGTTTTATCAATGGAGAGCCTGCCCTGGCTAGCCTGTC